>NC_069503.1:760336248-760531248 GCF_027579735.1 Bombina bombina
ATGAATGCATCTGCCAGGCTCATCTTCCTTACACGTCGATCTTCATCTGCTGCACTTCTCTGCCAATCCATTCACTGGCTTCCTCTTGCCTCCAGGATTAAACACAAATTCTCACTATGACATACAAAGCCCTCAACTGCACTGGTCCCCCCTACTTCTCAGATACTCTTCCTCCCATAGTTACAGAAAAAAGAAAAACGATGAGACTACAAGTATTGTTTCCTAACTCCTAGATTACGAGTTTTGTCAGTAAAGACCCGCAGTGCTAACAAGCCTTTTGTTTCCAGCACTCCCTTAAGCCAACGCTGGTATTACGAGTTGTCTGAATGGCTGCGTTAGCCTCAGAAAAGGGAGCGTTGAGACAAATTTAGCTCCACTTCAACTCTCAATACCAGCATTGCCTACAGTAGCGTTAAGCTGGAAAAACGTGCTCGTGCACGATCTCCCCATACGATACAATGGGGCTGAGCTGGCTGTAAAAAACCTAACACCTGCAAAAAAGCAGCGTTCAGCTCCTAACGCAGCCCCATTGTTTCCTATGGGAAACACTTTTTAGTCTACACCTAACACCCTAACATGAACCCCGAGTCTAAACACCCCTAACCTTACACTTATTAACCCCTAATCTGCCGCCCCCGCTATCGCCGACACCTGTATTTAATTATTAACCCCTATTCTGCAGCTCCGGACACCGCCGCAACCTACATTATCCCTATGAACCCCTAATCTGGTGTCCCTAACATCGTCGACACCTATATTATATTTATTACCCCCTAATCTGCCCCCCCCAACATCGCCGCCACCTACCTACACTTATTAACCGCTAATCTGCCAACCGGACATCACCGCCACTATAATAAATGTATTAACCCCTAAACTGCCACACTCCCGCCTTGCAAAGACTATAATAAATTGTATTAACCCCTAATCTGCCCTCTCTAACATCTCCGCCACCTACTTTCAATTATTAACCCCTAAAATCCTGACCCCGTCGCCGCTACTATAATAAATTTACGAACCCCTAAACCTAAGTCTAACCCTAACACCCCCCCTAAGTTAAATATCATTTAAATTAAACTAAATAATTTTACTATAATGAAAAAAATTATTCCTATTTAAAACAAATTACTTACCTATAAAATAAACCCTAATATAGCTACAATATAACTAATAGTTACATTGTAGCTATTTTAGGATTTATATTTATTTTACAGGCAACTTTGTATTTATTTTAACTAGGTACAATAGCTATTAAATAGTTAATAACTAATTAATAGCTACCTTGTTAAAATAATTACAAAATTACCTGTAAAATAAATCCTAACCTAAGTTACAAATACACCTAACATTACACTATCAATAAAATATTTAAATAAATTAACTACAGGGAGTGCAGAATTATTAGGCAAATGAGTATTTTGACCACATCATCCTCTTTATGCATGTTGTCTTACTCCAAGCTGTATAGGCTCGAAAGCCTACTACCAATTAAGCATATTAGGTGATGTGCATCTCTGTAATGAGAAGGGGTGTGGTCTAATGACATCAACACCCTATATCAGGTGTGCATAATTATTAGGCAACTTCCTTTCCTTTGGCAAAATGGGTCAAAAGAAGGACTTGACAGGCTCAGAAAAGTAAAAAATAGTGAGATATCTTGCAGAGGGATGCAGCACTCTTAAAATTGCAAAGCTTCTGAAGCGTGATCATCGAACAATCAAGCGTTTCATTCAAAATAGTCAACAGGGTCACAAGAAGCGTGTGGAAAAACCAAGGCGCAAAATAACTGCCCATGAACTGAGAAAAGTCAAGCGTGCAGCTGCCAAGATGCCACTTGCCACCAGTTTGGCCATATTTCAGAGCTGCAACATCACTGGAGTGCCCAAAAGCACAAGGTGTGCAATACTCAGAGACATGGCCAAGGTAAGAAAGGCTAAAAGACGACCACCACTGAACAAGACACACAAGCTGAAACATCAAGACTGGGCCAAGAAATATCTCAAGACTGATTTTTCTAAGGTTTTGTGGACTGATGAAATGAGAGTGAGTCTTGATGGGCCAGATGGATGGGCCCGTGGCTGGATTGGTAAAGGGCAGAGAGCTCCAGTCCGACTCAGACGCCAGCAAGGTGGAGGTGGAGTACTGGTTTGGGCTGGTATCATCAAAGATGAGCTTGTGGGGCCTTTTCGGGTTGAGGATGGAGTCAAGCTCAACTCCCAGTCCTACTGCCAGTTTCTGGAAGACACCTTCTTCAAGCAGTGGTACAGGAAGAAGTCTGCATCCTTCAAGAAAAACATGATTTTCATGCAGGACAATGCTCCATCACACGCGTCCAAGTACTCCATAGCGTGGCTGGCAAGAAAGGGTATAAAAGAAGAAAATCTAATGACATGGCCTCCTTGTTCACCTGATCTGAACCCCATTGAGAACCTGTGGTCCATCATCAAATGTGAGATTTACAAGGAGGGAAAACAGTACACCTCTCTGAACAGTGTCTGGGAGGCTGTGGTTGCTGCTGCACGCAATGTTGATTGTGAACAGATCAAAACATTGACATAATCCATGGATGGCAGGCTTTTGAGTGTCCTTGCAAAGAAAGGTGGCTATATTGGTCACTGATTTGTTTTTGTTTTGTTTTTGAATGTCAGAAATGTATATTTGTGAATGTTGAGATGTTATATTGGTTTCACTGGTAAAAATAAATAATTGAAATGGGTATATATTTGTTTTTTGTTAAGTTGCCTAATAATTATGCACAGTAATAGTCACCTGCACACACAGATATCCCCCTAAAATAGCTATAACTAAAAACAAACTAAAAACTACTTCCAAAACTATTCAGCTTTGATATTAATGAGTTTTTTGGGTTCGTTGAGAACATGGTTGTTGTTCAATAATAAAATGAATCCTCAAAAATACAACTTGCCTAATAATTCTGCAGTCCCTGTACAATTATCTAAACTAAAATACAATTAAATAAACTAAACTAAAATACAAAAAAACAAACACTAAATTACAAAAAATAAAAAAAATTACAAAAGTTTTAATCTAATTACACCTAATCATTGCCCCAAAGTAATCAGCTCTTTTACCTGTAAATAAAAATACAATCCCCCCCAACATTACAACCCACCACCCACATACCCCTACTCTAAAACCCACCCAAACCCCCCTTAAAAAAACCTAACACTAACCCCCTGAAGATCTCTCTACCTTGAGTCGTCTTCAGACTCTTCACTCAGCTGAGCCGAATTCTTCATCCAAGCGGGGCAGAAGAGGTCCTCCATCCGGTTGAAGTCTTCATCCAAGCGGGGCAGAAGAGGTCTTTCATCCAATTGAAGTGTTCATTGAAGCGGCATCTTCTATCTTCATCCATCCGGAGCGGAGCGGCAGCATCCTGAAGACCTCCGACGCGGAACATCCATCCTGGCCGACGACTGAACGACGAATGACAGTTCCTTTAAATGATGTCATCCAAGATGCAGAAGACCTGAGGGCTGCTATTGAAGCATCCTGGTCTTCCATAACACCTCAGCAGTGCCACAGGCTGATAGCTTCCATGCCCATCCATGCATTGAGGCAGTAATTGCTGCAAAAGGGGCCCAAACTGTGTACATACAGTATGCATGCTTATACTCTGCAGAGGTCCGATATTGTTCTACAGGTATGTACAATCCTTGTTTTATTTATTGCATGTAATATTCTAATTTTCTGAGATTGTGGATTTGGGGTTTTCATGAGCTGTAAGTCATAATCATCACAATTATAACAAATCACGGCTTGAACTATCTTGCTTTGCATGTAATGAGTCTATCTCATATATTAGTTTCACCTTTTAAGTTGCATTAGTGAAATAAATGAACTTTTGCACAATATTCTAATTTTTCGAGTTTCACCTGTATGTACATAACACGCATCATACAACAACAAATCACACATTTAGCTTTTTAATCATCACACAATAAGAATGTTGAAAAATACAACAACACAACGAAGATTTGCAAACTAGACAGGCATGTTGCTAATATGATGACATTATTCGAAACTTCAACCATACAGATTACAGCATCAGGACTGTACCTCCCCTTTCATCAGTTTCTCACTCAATACTACAATATTACATATACGTAGACGAGAGGTTGGAAGATCTTCATTATTATTGCGATTTCAATGGGACAAGTAAAATATTGACATCTCGCCAATAACTTATATATAGAATATTATAGATGTCAGCCGGAAGATCATTATTATTGCTATTTTAATGGGACGAGTAAAATATTGACATCTCGCTAATCACTTATATATAGAATATTAGAGATGTCAGCCGTTACTTTATCGTTTTGAAACAATATTGCAGCAACATTGATCAAGCAGATTCTATGCCATGTCTATGCACACATTATACACAAGTATGCACTTTCAATCAAGTTAGCGTGGACGTGTGGTTTTTACTATAACATCGCGTTTAAGTATTTGTTATGCATATGAACAAACATCACAAAGATGCACTGTATATGTTACATTTTACACTTTCACATTAGGATTTATTGGGGGAAAACAAAATTTCAGCAAACACCTAAAAAAATTCTCACTTTGAAAGCATTCAAGCTGCTCACATACAATCAAGTGGATACAATCAGCAATCATTACGAACACGCTACCATTGGACATTTTGCACTATAAATCCCCCAAACAACATAGCCAAAGCATCCCTGGTGATCGACATTGTATCAACACGCTTTTGTGTTTATGTATACCTTGTTACTCCTTGTGCAATTGCTCTGCTGTTTGGCTTTGTGTTGCTTGGCTTGGCAAATATGGATGATCCGCAGTTAGCTTGTGTAGGTGCTGTTGGACTGACAGAATCAGTTGTGTTTGTTGTCTCCAAGAGAGGCGCAGGGAACATCTGATAAGAGGTCCTCATGTTGAAAGGGTGAGGCCCACCTTTGAGAACATGAGCTACTTTGAGGTTTATGACAAGTATAGACTCAATCGAGAGCAACTCTTGGGCCTTTACAAAGTACTTAAACCTCATATGTGGACTGCAATCCCTGGCATGACCAAAATGCTATGTTGCATACATGTCCTGGCCTACGGAAATGTTCAATCCTCAGAGGGGTACATGCATGAGTTGTCTCAGGGCACCTTCTCTGTGATTTTTGACAAGTTTCTGGATGCCATGGTACGAGTTTGTAAGCTTTACATTGGATTCCCTCAAAATAAGGATGATTGGAGGCGACTCAAGAGTGAATTCTATACAATAGCTCAAATGCCCAATGTCTTGGGAGCAATAGATTGCACCCACATTGCACTGCGTGCTCCAGCAGAAGAGATCCCCTAAAGAAATTGCAAACACTTTCATAGTCTGAACATGCAGTTTGTTTGCGATGCACGGATGAAGATTATGCAGGTGTGTGCGAATTTTGGTGGGGCCTGTCATGATGCCGCATCCTCAGGCAGTCATCACTAAAGCGGCAGTTTGAGAAAAGACAGTTTCTCCATGGGTGGCTCATTAGTGAGTACTTGTGCACAACATGGTTAAGTAGTTAGACAATTGCCACTGTAATGTTCGCAAACAGTTGTGTTTGTGTGATGTGCAAAATGTGCAGCTATAGAATGCGATTTAAACATGTATTTCGCTTTCAGCAAATGTCTAGTTTTAGCTCCAAACAGATATGTAGCAGGTCATAGCTTAAATGTGCAGCTATAGGATGCGATTTAACCATTTATTTCTCTTTCAGCAAATGTCTAGTTTTAGCTCCAAATAGATAGGTAGCAGGTCATAGCTTTAATGTGCAGCTATAGGATGCGATATAACCATTTATTTGTCAATTTCCACAAATGTCTAGTTTTATGTGATTTAATCATTTATTTATCTTTCAGCAAATGTCTAGTTTTAGCGAAAAACAGATATGTAGCAGGTCATAGCTTAAATGTGCAGCTATAGGATGCGATTTAACCATTTATTTCTCTTTCAGCAATAGTCTAGTTTTAGCGAAAAACAGATATGTAGCAGGTCATAGCTTAAATGTGCAGCTATAGGATGTGATTTAACTATTTATTTCTCTTTCAGCAAATGTCTAGTTTTAGCTCCAGATATGTAGCAAGTCATAGCTTAAATGTGCAGCTATAGGATGCGTTTTAATCATTTATTTCTCTTTCAGCAAATGTCTAGATTTAGCGAAAAACAGATATGTAGCAGGTCATAGCTTAAATGTTCAGCTATAGGATGCGATTTAACCATTTATTTGTCAATTTCTGCAAATGTCTAGTTTAGGCGATTTTAGTATACACAAATGCATTGTATCATTTTATTTAAATGTATTTTCATATCATAATGTGTAAGATATTGTTAATATTGACATTTTTTAATGTTCATTATTTATAGGTGATTCGGGTTACATGAGCTGGCCTTGGCTCATTACTCCGTTGCTTAACCTAGCTGATGACGCCCAGATGCGCTAAAATCGTGCGCACAAGCAGACCAGGGCTGTAGTGGAGCGGATGTTTTGGCTCCTCAAAATGTGGTTACAATGCCTGGACAGGTCTGGAGGAGCCCTCCAATGCAGCCCTGGTAAGGTGGCGAAGATCGTTATAGCCTGAAGTGTCCATCAAAACATTGCTCAGCGGGCTGGGATGCTGCAGGCCGTCCAGGCACCCCAAGACCTCCTCCAAGATGAGGAGGATGAGTCAGTTCTAGTGGGGCCATTCCGGGACGAGGGGGTCAATGTCAGAGCTAACAATAGGAGTATTGTGAATATGTGAGACTTTGAGTAAAATCAAAGTAGAATTGTGCAAACATGTAAGGATTGTTCAAGAAATGATTATATAAAAACCTAAAATAGATTTTATCATCATAGGTAATTTGAACATCATATGATTCTGGCATTGGCTCCTGTAATGACTTTGCCACCTGATTTCTAAAGAAAACATCAGATGGTAAGTAGACACAATGTATGAACTGAGATGGGGGGGGATTTTGCCCAATGATCCATCATATGGCATATAATTAGTTTACATTTAGTATTTAGTTTAAACATTATTAGATTTTAGATATTCTGAAAGGGATAAATGCCACAGATAGCAGATAAAGGGATACTCTGAAGCACATTAGAATTGACAAATTCCTACATCAGAGGTTAAATATGGACAATGTATGTGAGTCAGCTTCACAATGTATTGTTAGAACATAACACAAGAGGCTACATACGCTTAGTAAGCTATTGCTATAAACATTTTACGAAATAGGTTGGTAGGGGAGGGAGGCAGAACTATGTACCATTTTATTAGAGATTTGATCTACACTTTATTTTCCATTAGGGAGATTGACTTCATCTACAGACTGAAAGTGAAGAATACCAGACTAAAGGTAAAGAATACCTATGTGATCCTGTCTGTAGCATTGTCTTTCAACTGTGCTGACTAACATACAAAGACATGTTCACATGGTAAGTGTACACAATTCTCTAGAATAAGACTGGGGGTGCAGGATACATCCTATGGGAAACACTTATGTTTCCTCTTTTCTTTTAGATGTTATCTTACAATCCTCTATTTGGAAAGTGATGAATATGACACATAATGAACATAAACTGATATTTTTAATACAACCGACTTTTAAAGATCATACATCCAGGTTAGTCTGCACAATGCATGCTATTATGAATCATAGGAGGAATAATGTGAAAATAGTTCATAATATATTGAATGTGTCAATTTTCACCATGTCCTATTTTTTTTAAGATGTTTATTTAATATACATTCCCCCCTACTTTGTGCTAGAGAGGACTCAGATTGTGATCAATCAGACAGATAAAGGGATACATTATATCAGTGCTTTCCAAACTGTGTGTCGGGACACACTAGTGTGTCGGCAGCAGTGTGTAGGTGTGTCCCTGCTTCAGCACAAATGTTTTTAAATTTAATTTCAACAATTTTTTTTTGGTTTCTGACGTTCCGCCTGCCTGCTACGCATATCATATGGTTGACACGTGATTGATACCTAGTGGGTCACAGATCATCTTAACCTATTGGCGCAGCTCAGTGGGAACTGAAACTATTCCCATTGACGGCACATTGGCTCCTGACTGCACGTGTAGTCTCCTCAATCGGCTCGTGACTGCACGTGTAGTCAGTGAGTGGGACAGCAGTGTGTTTGAAGCACAGACAGTAGTCATTCGGACTCGCAGAGATCTGAGGGCAGCAGCTTAAACGCTGGGCTGAAGTCAGAAGTCAAAGTGGGTTTTTTTTGCAGCTAGCTCCCAGTAGTGCATTGCTGCTCCTGCTCTTGATATATGGATAGGAAGTGTAAGCTTAAAAATGCTTGATGATAAAATGTGAGTATCTTTATCTAATATTCCACCAAATATTCAGAAACTAGTAAGTAGCTATTGGGGTTATTAAACATTTTTTTAATTCTTGCACATACATACTGTTACTTGTAAATACATTTCGTTATTATATCATTTATGTATGTGTCCGTATCTCTTAAAACAATTTAGTTTAACCTCCTGTTTGCCAGTACAACTGAATTACTGTGTCGCGAAATGATGTAGGTCCAAAAAGTGTGTCACCAACATGAAAAGTTTGGAAAGCTCTGCATTACATAGTTGACATTTAGGTATATTAGTTTTTGAAGGGACAGGAAATATTACATTCAATTATGTCCCTCGTACAATTGAATAATTATGAATTTTTGAACAAAATTGGATATTAGGCATTATTTTTTCTAATTTTAAATGTTAATATGTAAGTCAACTCTTGATTAGACAATTTAATGTGATTAATTTTAAATTATGTATAAATAGTGATGTTGCGAATAGTTTGCCGGTGAATAGTTCCCGGCAAACATAGCATGTTTGCGTTCGCCGCGGCGGGCGAACATATGCGATGTTCGATCCGCCCCTATTCTTCATCATTGAGTAAACTTTGACCCTTTACCTCACAGTCAGCAGACACATTACAGCCAATCAGCGGCAGACACTCCCTCCCAGACCCTCCCACCTCCTGGACAGCATCCATTTTAGATTCATTTGGAAGCTGCATTCTTAGTGAGAGGAGGGACAGTGTAGCTGCTGTTGATTTAATAGGGAAATTGATAGCTAGGCTAGTGTATTCAGTGTCCACTACAGTCCTGAAGGACTCATTTGATCTCTGCTGTAAGGACAGCACCCCAAAAAGCCCTTTTTAAGGCTAGAACATCAGTCTGCTTTTTTTTCCCAGTGTAATCGAATTGCAGTTGCCTGCCTGCCTGCCAGCGTGTGTGTCAGGCTCACAGCGTATACTGTGCCCACTTGCCCAGTGCCACCACTCATATCTGGTGTAACAGTAGTGTAGATTTAAAAAACAACAACACTTTTTTGACTGTGTTAAATAATTGCAGTCAGTTTCCTTCACACGTGTGCGTTTCAGTGCCTGCCAGGGCACAGTGTCACCCCAGTGCAACTCATATCTGGTGTAACAGTAGTGTAGATTTAAAAACAACAACACATTTTTGACTGTGTTAAATAATAGCAGTCAGTTTCCTTCACACGTGTGCATTTCAGTGCCTGCCAGGGCACAGTGTCACACCAGTGCAACTCATATCTGGTGTAACAGTAGTGTACATTTAAAAAAAACAACACTTTTTTGACTGTGTTAAATAATAGCTGTCAGTTTCCTTCACACGTGTGCGTTTGAGGGCCTGCCTGCCAGGGCACAGTGTCACCCCAGTGCAACTCATATCTGGTGTAACAGTAGTGTAGATTTAAAAAAACAACAACACTTTTTTGACTGTGTTAAATAATAGCAGTCAGTTTCCTTCACACGTGTGCGTTTCAGTGCCTGCCAGGGCACAGTGTCACACCAGTGCAACTCATATTTGGTGTAACAGTAGTGTACATTTAAAAAAAAATTTTTTTTTGACTGTAATAGATTGAATAGCAGTTAGTTGTCTGCAAGCGTGTGTGTCAGGCCTACAGCGTCTACTCTGCCAACTTCTGCCAGTGCACAGTGCTACCCATATCTGTTGTCACTGTAGCTTGCACGCATAGTACCACCAATCAAAAAAAAATGACAGGCAGAGGCAGGCCACCCCACAGGGGCCGTCGTGTTCGTGGTGCTGTGATTCCCTTTGGCCCTAGAATAATGCCCAGTGTTCAGAGGCCACGTACCCAGAACTCAAACATTTATGAGGACATAGTTGACTGGCTAACACAGGACACCCAATCTTCTACAGCTTCCGCTCGGAACCTTGACGCACCATCCTCCTCCAGCTTAGCTTCGGGCACCTCTCAAGTTACCACTCGCCCGCTTGCCGCCGGTATTTAGGGGCACCGCACACTTTTTTGGCCTTACCTCAAATCAACTTACGCAAATTGCGTATAGTCTTTATTCAATGGGGATTCCATAGCGCCGGTATTACAAGCTTGTCCTGGGAGGCCAAAAAGTGAGCGGTACACCCTATCCCGTCAAGATTCGTAACGCATTCTAAAGTCAGTAGTTATACACTACAAAGCTGTACCATAAAACTCATAACTAAAGTGCTAAAAAGTACACTAACAACCATAAACTACCTATTAACCCCTAAACCAAGGCCCTCCAGCATCGCAAACACTAAAAGAAAATTATTAACCCCTAATCTGCCTCTCCCGACATCGCAGCCACTAGAATAAATATATTAACCCCTAAACCGCCACACTCCTGCCTCGGAAACATTAGTTAAATATTATTAACCCCTAATCTGCTGTCCTTAACATCGCTGCCACCTATCTACATTAATTAACCCCTAATCTGCCATCCCCAACGTCGCCGCCACTATAATATATTTATTAACCCCTAAACCTAAGTCTAACCCTCACCCTAACACCCCCTAACTTAAATATAATTAAAATAAATCTAAATAAAAATTACTCTCATTACCTAAATAATTCCTATTTAAAACTAAATACTTACCTGTAAAATAAACCCTAAGCTAGCTACAATATAACTAACAGTTACATTGTATCTAGCTTAGGGTTTATTTTATTTTACAGGCAAGTTTGTATTTATTTTAACTAGGTAGAATAGTTACTAAATAGTTATTAACTATTTAATAACTACCTAGCTAAAATAAATACAAATTTACCTGTAAAATGAAACCTAACCTAAGTTACACTAACACCTAACACTACACTACAATTAAATAAATTACCTAAATTAAATACAATTGCCTAAATTATAAAAAAAAACACTAAATTACACAAAATAAAAAACAAATTACAAGATATTTAAACTAATTACACCTAATCTAATAGCCCTATCAAAATAAAAAAAGCCCCCCCAAAATAAAAAGAAACCCCTAGCCTAAACTAAACTGTCAATAGCCCTTAAAAGGCCCTTATGTGGGGCATTGCCTCAAAGAAATCAGCTCTTTTAGCTGGAATATATATATATATATATATATATATATATATATATATATATATATATATATATATATATATATATATATATATATATATATATAAAACTAACAGTTACATTGTATCTAGCTTAGGGTTTATTTTTATTTTGCAGGCAAGTTTGTATTTATTTTAACTAGGTAGAATAGTTACTAAATAGTTATTAACTATTTACTAACTACCTAACTAAAATAAATACAAATTTACCTGTAAAATAAAACCTAACCTAAGTTACACTAACACCTAACACTACACTACAATTAAATAAATGACCTAAATTAAATACAATTAAATAAATTAAATACAATTACCTAAATTACAAAAAACAAACAAACACTAAATTACACAAAATAAAAAACAAATTACAAGATATTTAAACTAATTACACCTAATCTAATAGCCCTATCAAAATAAAAAAGCCCCCCCCAAAATAAAAAGAAACCCCTAGCCTAAACTAAACTGTCAATAGCCCTTAAAAGGCCCTTATGTGGGGCATTGCTTCAAAGAAATCAGATCTTTTACCTGGAAAAAAAATACAAACAACCCCCAACAGTAAAACCCACTACCCAAACAACCGAACCCCCCAAATAAAATCCTAACTAAAAAAACCTAAGCTCTCATTGCCCTAAAAAGGGCATTTGGATGGGCATTGCCCTTAAAAGGTCATTTAGCTCTATTGCGGCCCAAAGCCCTAACCTAAAAATAAAACCCACCCAATAAACCGTTATAAAACCTAACACTAACTCCTGAAGATCCACTTACAGTTTTGAAGATCCGACATCCATCCTCAATGAAGCTGGGAGAAGTCCTTATTGAAGCGGCAAGAAGTCCTCAATGAAGCCAGGAGAAGTCTTCATCAAAGCCGGAAGAAGTAGTTCTGCAGACAGGCAGAAGTCTTCATCCATCCGGCGTGGAGCAGGTCCATCTTCCAGATACTCCGTGCCGGATGTCTTGAGCGGCAGATTAGGGGTTAATAAGTGTAAGATTAGGGGTGTTTAGACTTGGGGGTTTATGTTAGGGTGTTAGGTGTAAACATAAAATGTGTTTCCCCATAGGAATCAATAGGGCTGCTTTACTGAGCTAAACGCTGCTTTTTTGCAGGTGTTAGACTTTTTCTCAGCCGGCTCTCCCATTGATGTCTATGGGGAATTCTTGCACGAGCACATACAACCAGCTCACCACTGACTTAAGCAGCGCTGGTATTGGAGTGCGGTATGGAGCACAATTTTGCTCTACACTGACTTCTGTAGGAAAGTGAGCGGCGACAATAAAGTGCAAGTTAACAACGCACCCTTCTTACCACAAAACTCATAATCTAGCCGTTTATTATTTTATTTATTTAAATACATCTTTCACACACACACATATATATATATATATATATATATATATATATATATATATATATATATATATATATATATATTCTCTATCCAAGTAAGATAATAAGAAATACTGCCTTTTAATATTAGGACATGTAAACTAGATATTAGTCCCATGACTGTTTTGTTAAAGTATATTTTTAACAAGCACATGCCTGATATTAAATATAATACAGTTGCACTTTTCTTTAATTATCAACACAGCTCAAGCAGATAATGAGTGTTACAGTCTTATATCTTATAAAAGTGAAGGTGGAGTTAGATACAGCCATCTATATTTTGGTTGTGTGATTTAGAGATGTACAAATCATAAAATGTTAATGATGAGGCTGTGCAGTATAAAGTCTACATAACAACCTTGGTCATGTCACTTTTAAGAAATGTGTAGGGTGAACTTGTTAGATTAAAGTGACATTGTAGTTTAATTTATATAGTCACATTCTAATATTATATTTTTATAAAGTTTAACATATTCTAACAATAAATATAGCTTAGTTATTATGTAATCATTATTTGCAAGGTAACCTAGGTAGATTACATGATCTTTAAAGAAAACATGATAGCTAAATTTATTTTCACATTTAGACAGAGCTAGTTATTGTATGCTATATTGATGGCTTTTCACTCTAATGGAGTCATTTCAAGGGACAATTAACTCAGATATTTCAACATATAATTTCTCACAGTTATCCTCTTTACCTGCTGGAGTGTATAAAATAGTTTACAAGTATTTCTGTTACCCTTACTTTTTATTTTAAAATAGTTTATTTCTCCACCTATAGTTGGTATCTCCACCTATTCATAATGTTTTTGTCCTTAAGGCAAAGCTGTGTAAACACAGTCATTATTAGGCATTTCACTCCCAGTGGGGCATACAATATATAAGGTAATACAAAGTAAAAATGTTTTAGGTTGATTGTTTTGCAGATATAAGAAGTATGTATATGTAAACAATGGGATAAAGTTAGGAGATCAGATTATCTATCCAAGCTAAGAAAAATATATTTTGTTGCGGCTTCAAAATAATAATTCATAGACAAACAGGAAATATTTAATTTCATACATTATACTCTGCTGCTAGTAAAATAATAAGGAATTGTGAACACATTAAGTGATCCAAATATTATAGTATACTGTCCCTTTATGAGTCTGCACTGAATCATTAAAAAACTCCATCAAAGGAGGGAGATAACTGGACACTTTACATACAACGTCCTCACACAGGTCAAATGTATATTCATATAACAGGATCGAGTATGACAAAATGTGTAATGTGTATTAAAGGGACATGAAACCCAAACATTTTCATTCATGATTCAGATAGATTATACAATTTTAAACAACTTTCTAATTTACTTCTACTATATAATCTGTTTAATTCTCTTGGTATCATTTGTTGAAGGAGCAGCAATGCCCTAATGGTTTCTAAATGAACACATGGGTGAGCCAATCACAATTGAAATATATATGTATCCACCAATCAACAGCTAGAACCTTGGTTCTCTGTTGCTCCTGAGTTTGCTTAGATAAACCTTTGATCAAAGGATAACAAGAGAAGGAAGTAAATTAAATAATATAAGTACATTGGAAAGTTTTTTAAAATGGTATTCTCTATCAGAATCACGAAAGAGAAATATTGGGTTTCATGTCCCTTTAAATAAAATATATATTTATGGTTTCCTGTCCCTTTAAATGAATAAAACCTTTCAAGGGGTATACACTCATCAATTTAAATATATTATCATATTTAGACATGACTGCATATTTATTTTAAAAATTTCCCATTGCATATGTTTTTAGAATATTGGCTATTATATCAACTATTTAGTTAGAGTTAATAGCTTGTGATGGCTATTTCATTTGTAGTGAAAGGGAAATGCGACCATAAGTTAATCTTCCATGATTGAGACAGAGCATATGTGAAACTAAAATAAAAATGGACTTTAATAATCACATATGGTTCATTCTCATGTTATCCTAAGTTTGCACAAACTATATGCATAGGCTTATGAGCAGCAAAGCATTACTGGGAGATATCTACTTATTTGTGGGTGGGCAGCAATGCATAGTTGCAATGGTTAGACAGATGTCTTTAGATACTTAACACTATTGCATATCTGCTCCTTAACAATAAAGACACTGTGAAAAATAAAATTATATGTGAGCATTTCAGACAAATACATGCTCTATTTGATTTATAAAATTAAGGAACAGAAACGTTGAATTTCCATAACAAAAAATTCCCTTTATTTTTCTCAAAGTAACGTCCATTAGAAATACAAATTATGCATTTCACCATTTTGGAAATATAGCGTGGTAAACGTATCTTTCAACACGAGTTTCACATATATGTAAAGTTGATTCTAATTTCACGCACTAGCACACAATCGATGTGCATTGTTGGGATTGTAAATACATTTAATAGAGCACTGTCAATACTTCACAATGAGTCACAATATTTATTGAATAAACAATGAATACATACAATGTTTACTTTTTGGAATCTAAAATATTTGTAAACGTTTATAAAAGAACTTGATCAATATAAAGCATTGAAATGTGTCATAAACATTTACTAATGTGACTGGATTATATTTACTATCGTGAGTAAAAATACAATCTAGTTCAAATGTCAACAAAATTAATTAATATTACATATATTATATATGCATCACATATATACGCATACCATTCTCATAAATTCTAAATTATTCTACATGCCAAACATAACTTGACCCAGTAGGGCCTTACAGACATGCTTACAAAATTACAGTTTTTGTATCCAATCAGATGTACAGATACCATGTCCCATGGTATAGCTCATGTTTACTTCCCCATATAAAAGTCCATTACACATTGCCATTTTTGTCAGTTCTCTAACGCCTGCTGGTGGATATATATATATATATATATATATATATATATATATATATATATATATATATATATATATATATATATATATATATATATAATATTAAAAACAATTTAGCAGGCATGACGTCTCCCAGGTTCACACGGGTGGAAAGTACTGCACTGGTCCACTCGGTAGAGGAGTGTTTGCAATAAAGTCTGCCTCATGAGGGAGTAGGCAAAAGCTCGTCGGAGAGGTGGAAATCAGGATCCACCCCCACAGAAACTTTTCCTACAACCTTATGAGGAGACTTTATGCGCCCTCCTCAATCCCCGTTTCCCCCACAGATTTGCTTCCACACGCTCTTCGGCCCCTTCATACTCCCCAGATGCTGGCTCTGAAAACAGCAAGAACCTTGGTTCTCTGTTGCTCATGAGTTTGCTTAGATAAACCTTTGATCAAAGGATAACAAGAGAAGGAAGTAAATTAAATAATATAAGTACATTGAAAAGTTTTTTAAAATGGTATTCTCTATCAGAATCACGAAAGAGAAATATTGGGTTTCATGTCCCTTTAAATAAAATATATATTTATGGTTTCCTGTCCATTTAAATGTATAAAATAGCCAGATGCTGGCTCTGAAACTTCTCGACCCGGAGGCCAGTGCAGCTCCAATCGGTGACCTAGGAGAAGGAAATACAGAGGCTGAACCAGGTAAATATCAGACTTCTTATAATATATTAATATTTGAGTATATATTTAAGCAATGTGTATATAGTCATATATTCAACCTATACAGATGTCACAACAGACATTACATATGATGGTAGACATCTGATTTTAGATTTGTCACACATTAAATAGGAATAATGCTTTTTCTAGCGCTCTTCCGAATATGCGTCACAGAGCTAAAATGGAATTGCGCATCCGTGAAATCCCTATCCACCGCCATTTCATACATTGAATATCGATTCATACCAAAGTTTGAAATATTATTTGTTCATTCAATCTTTACAATGATCCTATTGGAATATCATTATACACACAATTGTAAATATATTCTAAAGCTTTAAAAATTATACTCATCACACTACTAGATCCAAATCAATTCATAATCACGGATGCGCAATTACGCTTTTAATTATTGCACAATGCTCATGGAAGATATAATTTCACAGAGACTTGAACATGGGTTTACTGTAACAGTGGCATTACTTTAGACATGTTTGTCAAATGTATATAAAAATTAGTATAAATGTGAAGAATAGAGTATTCTGATTTTCAATCTTATAAATTACAAAAGCTATACTAGCAATATGAAAATAAAAATTGTCCGCTCAATGTCTTACAATTGATGACAATGCAAGAAGACATAAAATGACTTAAAGGGACAGTCAACAACATAAAAGCTTGAAAATAAATATACATGATCTCTTTTTTTATAAATTCATTTTTGTAAACCATGAACTCACGTGAAGAATTAAAATGTTTAACTTTGTCAATTTGAAAAACAATGTATGATTGTTCGTGTCAAAGTTCTGATTTGTATTAATGATATCCAATCCTGATTTAATATTTTACAGAGATGGATGTTGGTGCTGGAACCTCTAGCTCAGGTTTGTCCCATTCTGGTATGTCTCATTATACTTTACTTTTGTCTTACAAATTTGTACATAACATTGCCTAATCCATTCACATTGATCTATATTAACATGTATAGTCTAATTTATATATGTGCTACATGTATTATGCTCTATTTGTCACCAGTTGTTATTCAAAGTGTCTGTATGTATTCTTTTACAAAGAGGGACCAATAGTTTTTTGTAGACATGCCATAGATTAATATGATAAGAATTGGCTAATATTTTAAGAAATCAGACATATGTGAAAGACATCATTTTCTTTACACTCACCTTGATGAAATAATGAAATTATGTTTCATATTAGTGGTCTAGTCTTCACATTTCAAAAGATATTTTGTTAAATAGTTTAGAATATATTTTTTTTGAATACCAGATATGTATATTTAAAGATGATGTACATATTGTGTTACATAATATTTAATTATATCATTAATAGATCTAGTTATTGTTACAGACTCAGAGGGATCCAGCACTTACACAGACCTGTCTTTGCAGGGTTCTGGTAAGTCAATTGACTCATTCATTGACTCATTTATACATCATTAAAGGTGTCTTTTTCAGGAATATTCTGATCATGATTATGATGAAGCGTTTCATTAGAATAAAACTTATATATTTTTATTGTATTGGTTTAATATTAAGATCTCAAATATTCTTAGTCTACACCTTTGTGCTTCAGAACATGGCTAGCACATGTTGATATTTTGTATAAATGTAGACAACAATCATCAAGCGATACACACATGAGAACTATTAAATGTTCTGTGTACTATGCTTTTTTACGGATTTTCAAAATACATACAATCACATTTAATTATTAATCATAATTATATATTTTATTTCAATTGCATGCTCCATCCAAATTAAGAAATTCCTAACTTTGGTTCAGTATCTCTTTAATGCAACATTGATGTGTGTCCTTGAGCACCAATAACACATGTTATCATATTTGATTTTAACGTGTACACAACATATTATGTTTTACAGAGATTGATGTAACAACATGTGTGATGGAGGAGGAAGTGGCTCACTTGGAGTCTGATGGTACGTCAAATATATATAACATGTATATAATGTGTATTGTTTCAAAATCATACTATTGAAGAGAACTAAAGTCTAAAGCTTGGTGCCTTTAAAATATATTATTCAATTATTTTTCTAATACGCTACTGCCCCCTTTCTATATCATGCAGCATGAACATATGTTTTAATTTATTTTCCAATTTATGTATGAATTGTCATGAATGACATCATGATGTCACATGCATATTACATCCAAATCCCCAATAATCATCTTATGATTGTACAGACTGTCATTGCTATTTATCTGAGTGCATAGATGCACACCATCTCATTATGTCATCATTGTTCTGAGCTTCTCAGCCAGTTCTAAGTATACATAAAACATAATCGTGTTGAAATTCATTGATTTAATTTCATGATGTATGATATCTAAAGGGATTTGAAAATTATTTATATAGAGACTGTCCATTTCACTCAAATAAACATAAATAATTCCTCTAACCTAAATTTTCAATTCTGATTGTGTCTATTAATATTGGGATGACATACATTTAATCCTAATGTAAAAGTCATATTCACAAAACATACTCTGTAAAAGTAATGTGAGATACCATTCTATTCTTAATATTGAATATGAACGGTAGTATCTACCATGTATAGATTATGAATAGTAATTGATTGAACCATAAAGGGACACTGAACCCAGATTTTTCCTTTCGTGATTCAGATAGAGTATGCAATTTTAAGCAACTTTCTAATTTACTCCTATTATCAATTTTTCAAAATTCTCTATTTGAAATGCAAGAATGTAAGTTTATATGTCGGCCCATTTTTGGTGAACAACCTGGGTTGTTCTTGCTGATTGGTGGATAAATTCACCCACCAATAAACAAATGCTATACAGCATGCTGAACAAAACAAATTGCTTAGATGCCTCCTTTTTCAAATAAAGATAACAAGAGAACCAAGACAAATTAATAATAGGAGTTAATTAGAAAGCTGTTTAAAATTGCATGCTCTATCTGAATAACGAAAGAAAAAATTTGGGTTCAGTGTCCCTGAACCCGCCCCCCAATCCCCTCCCCTACCCCAATTAGAGCGGCTCTTGCCCGCTGAATTTCCTCTCCCCCTTCCCGCTAACTTGATCCAAAGTGATCAAACACAAACTAACTCTCACTTGCCCCATTTTTTTTATAATTTTTTAGATTCCATAACTATATGAATGGCAAGGTGGAGACTACACTTATTTCTATAATATAAAAATGAGGTCTCATTATTCTTTATTGGTATACTGGTTATATATGTCTTGCAATATAACTCTCGTCTACTAGATATTTGTTGTAAACTTCACTAACTACAATACTTGTAATACAAATACCAGACACAGCATTACATTACATATTTATTGTTTTGATGTTCTTCCAGGGACGCACAGACTCTATACCCAGATATGTTGTATCTCTATTTCTTTGTTATGGTATTGGGTACACCATGCATGTTTTTATGTTATATGTTTATTGTCTCTGGATGAATACTTGCTGTAATCCTTCTCACAGCCTCAATAAAAAATATATTTAAAAAAAAAAAAAAAAAAAAATAAAAAAAAATAATTGGCAGTCTGAAAAAAAATATATATATATTTCTATTTAAGATTACAAAGGTAATCATCTTAATTAATATGTTAATCAGTGATTACCTTCTTTCAAAGTCTATGTAGAGTGGCCATTTAGATATGATCATATTACACACTCCCATATTATCCAATTGTTGGAGTCTCCAAAGTCAATCCATGGGCATGTGTCTAAAAGAACTCTATGGCATTTCAATCTCAAATGCATACATGCGTAATGATATATTATCAAAAAGAGAAATATATTATAAAATCATAAAGATTAGCACATAATGTTGACTTTGAAAAATATGGTCTTTAATGTATTGATCAAATGTTCCATGAAAAATACCAGTGAACAATCAGAGTTTCAAGGATCAATTAATATGATTATTAATTATACTTGATTCAAATCAATCAATACCTTTAAACATAGTCATTATTGTGACTTTGTATAAATATTTTATGAGAACAACAATACAGATTTTAAATGACGGTGAATATTGATTTCTCTCAAGATAATAATATATTTTCATTTAATATATGCATTTATAATATTGTATTATATATTTCAAATGGAACTTCCACTTCTGGGCATCAGCCTTCTGCCCCTTCCCGTCCTGACCCCTCTCCTGGCCCTTCCCATCCTAACCCCACTCCTGGCCCTTCCCGTCCTGACCCCTCTCCTAGCCCTTCCCATCCTGACCCCTCTCCTGGCCCTTCACATCCTGACCCCTTTCCTGGCCCTTCCCATCCTGACCCCTCTCCTGGCCCTTCCCCACAAAAAATCCCTGCCTTACCTCACCGCTCTCCCCATTTTGCCCATCCTGCTTCTACCTCACCTGCACAGTCACTGTATCCCCCAGCCCATGACTACCCAGCTGTGCAGGCTCCACTGGATATATCCACTCCATGTTGGATATATATTATGTATATATAGTATGCCAACATTTTGGATTTGTTATCACTGCCCTTTTCACAGTGTGTCATAAACCAAAGAAAGATTTTTTTTTTTCAGATTGATCGGGTTTTGATTTTTCTTAATATCTTAATGGTTTATCTATGAAGAACATATTTAATGTGTAATTCTTCTTCTCTATAGCATTTTTTATTATAATAATGATTTGTATTTTAATTAGTATAATATCTCTTTGCTCTATTTTTATTATGTTCTGTAATTATTATTGATTTTTTTTGTTTTAATTTCTTTTAGGTTGTGTTCAAATCAGTTGCTGGGAAGTATGCATGACACCATGCGTATCCAGCTGCGGCTTCATCGATTGACTCTAGCCCAATTAATGTGGTTAGAGGCAATGCATGAAGCCACAGCTGGAGGGGCGCAGGACGATGAGTGTGATACTGATGCCCCAGTAAGTGGAGGATCTGGAGCTGGCCCAAGGGAGCACATATAACTCCTCCATCCACAAGTTGTTATAATTGTGTTACTATTTGTTGCCATTTGGCCTTTTTGTTGTTTAATGGTTGTGACTGTTGCACTATTTCACCTTGTCAAATTTAGGGGCCATGTTGGCCTTTGTTAACTCCCTCCAAGGACTGTGAGGCATTATGTCACCTTGTCAGATGACTCCAAAGGGCTGTGTTGGCCTTTGTTTGCCCTTGTCAACTCTCTCCAAAGACTGTGAGGCATTATGTCACCTTGTCAGATGACTCCAAGGGGGCTGTGTTGGCCTTTGTTTGCCCTTTTCAACTCCCTCCAAGGACTGTGATGCACTATGTCACCTTGTCAGATGGCTCCAAAGGGGCTGTGTTGGCCTTTGTTTGCCCTTGTCATCTCCCTCCAATAACTGTGATGCACTATGTCACCTTGTCAGATGGCTCCAAAGGGGCTGTTTTCTCATTCTGACTTATTTTTAAAGTTATCTTATTTATTTAAGTTTTTTGACATTCATAAATCATATTTATCATAATAAAAAGAATGTCATTAAAATATTTATTTTTCTTCTTTATTTAATAATGCCATTTCTACTCAAAGATATTTTTTGTTGATAATCCTTAAGTGATGTTGACCACTAATCTTAAATTATGGATATGCATTCCAATCCTAACGTACATTTTATAATAATTTATTTTGACATCAACATACACATATAATATATTTAAAACAGACTATTATCTGAATGTTGGCAATGCATATATTCCAATTTTTCATTACATCTTATTGTAGTAGTATAAACAAAGAAATCACTGTGTATAAGGCACACATTTTAGATGATTAATCTCTTTCTATTATTTCTGAATATATTTAATTATCCAACAATATATTGCTATAGGTAACATATAATGCATAAACCATACACATTTTCGTAATGTATATAGTAGCATTATTTCCATGTTAAAACCTGCTGCTTCCTAAATAATTCCTAATATTCCTATTCTAATGAAATATATTTATTACCAACAATGGATTATATTTCATATATCAGAGTATTATGTTATCTAGCGTTACATTATGTGAAGCTGTGCATTAAATGAAACAAACACGCTTGATAGATAACAATATAGCACATACTAGTTTTTAAACTAGAAATATGTTTGTTATTGACATGCAAAGGATTAAAATCTGTCATTGGTTCGGATTACATTTTTACGCGATCTCGGATGCGCCATGTTGCTTAAGACATCACATGCAAAGGATTAAAATCTGTCATTGGTTTGTATTACGTTTTTATGTGATCTCGGATGCGCCATGTTGCGTAAGACGTCACATGCAAAGGATTAAAATCCATCATTGGTTCGGATAACGTTTTTACGCGATCTCGGATGCGCCATGTTGCGAAAAACGTCACATGCAAAGGTGTTAAATTTTTGATTGGATTATGTTGTCCCGCAATATTGTATTGGCCACGTTTGCGAATGATAACACAAGTTTAAAACCATGATTTTCTTGGATTATGGATTGTGTCAATCATGTACATTGTTGAAACATAGATGATAAAAAGCAAATACATATCTATTGATGTCTGTTTTGTGGAAGAAACAAATGAAGGCAGTGTTGTTGATCGCAATTCTATTTTGAGGCAAGTGTTAATCCATGAATGTTCAGAGATGAATATACTCCATCTTATTTCATATGTTTGTCAACAATATTTTCCCATAAAAAAAATAAAATGTGTTATGTTTAATTTTCTATACTGAAAATTCCTAAACATGTGCATTTGTATTTGAATTTCACAATATGCATTTACCTTTATCATGTTATGTCCTGATAATTTCTTCTTAATGTAAATGCTCAATATCATGTCAAGTATCAATGCCACATTGTTATTCTCTAAATATAGTACTGTGAGCATGTATTTCAAATGTAAGTGTTAAAGGGACATGAAACCCTAAATGTATCTGTCCTTAGTTATGTTAAACATACAATTTTAACCCTGTTTGCAATTCTCTTCTATTCTCAAATGTGCTTCAATCTCTTGGTATAATGTGTTGAAGGAGCATCAATACACTTCTAGTTTTTAAGTGAACACATGGGTGAGGCAATGACAATTGGTAGATATATGCAGCCACCAATCAGCAGATCGCAGCTATGTTCTTTACTGCTCCTGAGCTTTCCTAGATAAACCTTTCTGCAAAGTATAACAATTCAAAGAATATGAGTAAACGTGAATGTTGTTTAAAATGTTATGCTCTGTCAAAATCATATAAGTGAATTTTCTGTTTTGATGCCCTTTTTAAATTAAATAGATTTCACAAATAAAAGACTTTAATCTCGCTTTAAAAATAAACACTTTATTTAGCACATTGAGAGAACTATGGCATACTGGCTTATTATAACAATCAAATATTTGCTTGTTTTAACAAGCACGTATATATATATATATATATATATATATATATATATATATATATATATATATATATATATATATATATATAACAACCCCTACACAATGAATGTAGTTGGGTACTATCTGTATATAAATGACATAGTCATTATATGGAAAGGATCTGAGACAGCAACAGGAGAGTTAATCAAACACATTAATAATAACATCTATAATCTCAAATTTGTTTCCAAAATTGATAAACAACAGGTGGAATTTTTAGACCTTATATTGTTTGTGGATGAAAATAAGAAGGTAGCAGTAGCAAATTATCGCAAGCCTACTGACAAAAATGGTTTCTTAAATGCAAAGAGTGGCCACCTTTCAAGGTGGAAAACCAACATCCCCCTAGGGCAGTACCAGATAATTAAGAGGAACTGTAGAAAAATGTTGACTATCTAAAAGAAATTAAATTGTTAGATGCTAGATTTTTAGAGAAAGGATATGATCAAGCTGGTGAATTTTTAGGATGGGGGTGCACAAGACCCTGCCCCTATATACACACACATACAGTATGTATATATTTTATATATATATATATATATATATATATATATATATATATATATATATATATATAGTAACTATAAATATATGATATATATATATATTATATTAAATATAATATATTAAGTATAATATATATATATATATATATATATATATATATATATATATATATATATATATATATATATATATATATATATATATATATATATAAATAAATAAATAAATAAATAAATAATCATAAACTTGGGTATAGATAGGAGACATGTTTGAGGTCCAGCTCTTGCAATATTGACAGTGCAAATACTTTTATTGAACCTAAGGCAACCTCACCATTGTCCCACATTTAAACTTGCAGAGTGTATTTATTTGAATCACCTCAAACCATTCCTTTCCATAACTGCACAATAGTTTTGTGTGACTTGCAGGGCTTCATGTATAGTGTAGCTTTCTGATGACTGGTTATAACCAGAATATACAGCAGCTGCATAACACAATAATCTCACACACACACACATTGGTTTTGTAAGGCTGTGCTTTCACTCTCTTACCTTCTGCCTTCCCTTTCAAAGGCACGTTATTCTCCCCTAACACTCCTATGCTTAGCTTCTCAGCACTTCCTGTTAGCATTATGATTATGTCACTACAGCTCAGTGAGAGGGCTGGTGAGGAGGCAGGGCAGTGCAAGTCCAACTTTGTTAACTGTTACAGTATTGGCTGCTAATACCTGCTGCATAATTATACCCATAGCAGCAGGGATTTGCAGTTCTTGTTAGGATCATTTAGTTCAAAGTTAATGCATATGAGCAGCTAACAGTGAAAGCAGTCAGAACTTCTGACTGCTTTCACTGTTAGCTGCTCAAGCAAAGGATTGACGGATGGTTCATAATAGTCTGGAAACAATTCCAGCTTCAGCTCTGCCTGACTCCCACCTCCAGGAGAAGAGGCATCCATGCTGTCAAGTCTGCAATCAGCCTCCTGCTCTATTTTGCTAACAAAATCTGGTTGTGAAAAAAAGGAGGAGAGATAAAATCTGTATTTTGCTTGCAAAGCCTCTGATGCCTGACTGAGGATTACGATAAACAAAAAGGGAGAACTGCTCTCCTTTGCTTATTGATATCCTCAGCCAGGCATCAGAGACTTTGCAAGCAAAATACCGATTTTATCTCTCCTTCTCCTTTTTTTCACAGCCATACAATATGATGATGCTGCCTTCCTGGTGTTTCACCCACAGCTGCAGATTTAACTATCAATGTCTGGAAGCTGCTCTCTCTCCCCTGTGTGTGCCGTTTGCAAACTTCCTGCTCTCTCCAGCAAGAGGGAGCAGGAGGGGCTTTAAATTGCATACTCACTGACAGGCAATAAAGACACTCACATTATTAAATTAAAATATAAGCTCCTACTCACTCAGCCCTCCCTGGCAGCAGCGTGAGAGTGAAACTCAGAGCGTCGCAGCTAACACAGGCAGCTAAAAAAAAAGGAAGCATTAAAAAAAGTGCTCCCCCTGCTGCCCGCCCATAGCAATGAGCCAAATCGCACACTGAAGATTGTGTGATTAGGAAAGGTATAGGCTCAGTTATGGGCGGAGCAGCAGCCACATAGAAAATATCTGCTAAGGCAGGCTATACCTCTCTTACCGCACGTGCAGTAGAGAGGTATAGAGATATATAAAAGGGATTTTTATTTTCTTTTATTAAACTGTGCAGTAGACAGGAACATTTTTTGGCTAAATAAATATAATTTTTTCCAATAGGGGGGCTATTGGAAAAATTATATTTATTCAGAAAAAAAAATAATTTTCTTTCTTTTTTCTCCAGGGGGGCATGTTTTCTCCAGGGGGGCACGTGCGGTTGTGCACATATGGAGGAGCCTCCACTGATCAAACCACTATCGAAATTGCAAAAGAACGAGTTGATAACATGGAAAGAGAAACTCTACTAATACCCAAAAATCGTATTCTAGACAAACAGAAGAATAACAATATTAGGTTTATTACTACCTACAATCAAGGAAACAGGGAGATTCATAATATTCTTAAAAACATTGGGGGGTTTTAAAAGCACATCCCATCTTAGGAGACATATTAGATGCAGCACCACTAGTAACCTTCAGGAAAAACAGAGATTTAAAGAACATATTAGCACCGACTAAGCTACGTAAGATCACAGAAGGAAAGAACATTACCACATGGTTAACACAAAAAACAGGCACTTATAGGTGTGAAGTCAAGAAATGTGGTATGTGTAGTTCTGTCAGCACAGGGGATAATTTCCATAATTTAAACCAATTAAAGAATTTCAAGATGAAATATAAATGTAACTGCAGCACAACCAACGTAGTATACCTTTGTAGCTGTGAGTATAATCTAATATACATAGGTAGAACCAAAAGAAACATATGAACTAGATTTAATGAACATGTGAATAACATTAAGGCAGGATTAAGAACTCATAGCGTCTCAGAACATTTTCGTATACATCATCATATGGATCCAAATAGTCTAAATATAAAAGTCATTGACTGGATCCCTAACAATAAATTTCCAAATAGGCTATTAACCTTGAGACGCAGGGGATCATATTGGATCTATACATTAGGATCCATGCACCCTCAAGGTCTAAATATTGAATTGAACCTACAAGCTTTTATGTAATTTAGGAAAGACATCCACCGATTTATACTGTAGATATTCATTGTTATAGGGGTTCAATATTTTTAGTGCCATAATTAATGAATTTGTTAGTACTTTCTTTATTAATTTATTTTATTAGTTTTATTTTTATTTTTATTAGTATTATTATTATGTTTGTAGGTATTATACATAAATTCTAAAGCTCTGTCAACACAAACTGTTATATTGTTACACTTTGTCGACATGGTCAATACATTCACTACAGTGTATTCTGCTGGCTTTGCACTATTACATATTGACATAGTTGGTCTGTTATTCATGCTTAACAAACAATATGTTATAATTTGTATAGCCCTAATCTCATTGATCCATTCTTTATTATGCTATTATCGACATTTTTGTTGTTCCTAATACTAACAGTCATCATTTCATCTATTATCGGTGGTTTTTACATACGGATATGAACATTTTATTTATTTTAATGATGTACTCCATTACTGTATTATCATGTGTTTCATATATGCTCGGAACACTTTTAGTTTATTTAGAATTCAATATGAATTTATATTTGTTTTTACTCTGTATTAACTTTTTACTCTGGATTAATTTTTTAATTTGTATTGACTTTCACCTAGATTACGAGTCTTGCGTTAGGGTTAAAAAGCAGCGTTAAGAGGTCCTAATGCTGCTTTTTTCCTAACACTGGTATTACGAATCTTGAAATGACAGGCTCACCGCTCACTTTTTTGGCCAGACTCGTTAATACAGCAAATTACAAGTCTGCAAAAAAGTGAGCGGTAGACCCTCTCCTGTCAAGACTGGTACCACATTTAAAAGTCAGTAATTAAGAGTTTTATGGGCTAACACCGTAACATAAAACTCTTAACTAAAGTGCTAAAAAGTACACTAACACCCATAAAGTACCTATTAACCCCTAAACCGAGCCCCCATCGCAAACACACACAAAAAAATTTAAACCCTAATCTGCCGAACTGGACATCGCCGCCACTATAAAATATTTATTAACCCCTAAACCACCACCCTCCCGCATCGCAAACACTAGTTACATTTTATTAACCCATAATCTGCCATCCCTAACATTGCCGACATCTACCTACATTTATTAACCCCTAATCTGGCGCCCCCAACGTCGCCGCAACTATATTAAATGTATTAAGCCCTAAATCTAACCCTAACCCTCCCTAACTTAAATATAATTTAAATAAATCTAAATAAAATTACTAAATTCACTAAATTATTCCTATTTAAAATTAAATACTTACCTGTAAAATAAACCCTAAGATAGCTACAATATTACTAATAGTTACATTGTAGCTATCTTAGGGTTTATTTTTATTTTACAGGCAACTTTGTATTTATTTTAACTAGGTACAATAGTTATTAAATAGTTATTAACTATTTAATAGCTACCTAGTTAAAATAAATTCAAATTTACCTGTAAAATAAATCCTAACCTAAGTTACAATTACACCTAACACTACATTATAATTAAATTAATTACCTAAACTAACTACAATTAAATACAATTGAAATAAATTATCTAATGTATGAAAAACCCCCCCACTAAATTATAGAAAATAATAAAATAATTACAAGTTTTTTAAACTAACTACACCTAATCTTATCCCCCTAATAAAATAAAAAAGCCCCCCAAAATAATAAAAAGCCCTACCCTATACTAAATATAATGTTCCGGTGTACATGCGCTCAGGACACACACCCTTGGGGCAGTGGTAGGGATTTGAAGACACCGACCCCTGGCCAGGGGAAGAGTATCCTGGACGTGGATAGATGATATTCTGTGATTCATAGTTGCTAGAAGTTATTGTAGAATAAATGGAGAGTGCAACATTTGTATACAATATATCTTGGCTTCACTGTGACTTATAGTTAGTTAATAGGAGTAGCTGCAGGATTCAATGAGAGAAAAATATAGCAATGTGGAATGTTCAGGCTTCAGAGTAAACTGGTAGAAGATTGACACTTAGATGCAAACTAAGGTTTGTTGCAGGTTCACAGTACATAATATTATATATAGCTGTATGTCAGAATTAAGCAGAGCAGCACAGATGATAGACAAGTTGCAAGTTTAAGGCATTAATTACTGTTTGTGCATATATATGCAAACTAAGGTTTGTTGCAGGTTCACAGTACATAATATTATATAGCGCTGTATGTCAGTAATAAGCAGAGCAGCACAGGTGATACTCAAGTTGCAAGTTTAAGGCATCAATTACTGTTTGTGCATATATTGGAGAATCACATGAAAGCTTTTAACTGAACACATAGATGCAGAGTTCTGAAAATGTTAACATATTTGTAGAAGGATATTTCAGCTATGACAACTTGTAGCAAAGAATAGTTATAAAGTTCTGAGTAAGATGCTGTTGTAATAATTAGAGAGTGATGATAACTAAAAGTATACTTTATTTATAATAAAGTTCAGAGTTTGTTAAGTAGCAGTGTCCAGGTAACAAAATAGAATTATTTGGATACTTGCGATTTGATGATTTTAAGTAGAGGAAATAGGGAAAGCTGAAGCTTGAATAAGTTGGTAGAATTCATGCAGGATCAGCCACAGACCTCAGTTGTTTTCAGGAACACAACTTCAAAGTTAATGCAAAGCACATTAGACCTGAGAAGGCTTAAAAAGAGGCTGAGGGAATCAGGTGCATGAATGATTAATCAGGCAGGCAAGCTGAATGCAAATACTGCCAAAAACCAACATGAGTGTCAAAATCAGGGAAGGCAGTCTTAAACGGATAGTGACATTAGGCTGAGATATGTTACACTAAATTACAAATAGCCCTTAAAAGGGCCTTTTGCGGGGCATTGTCCCAAAGTAATCAGCTCTATTACCTATAAAAAAAATACAATAACCCCCCAACATTAAAACCCACCACCCACACAATCAACCCTACTCTATAACCCACCCAATACCCCCTTAATAAAACCTAACACTAACCCCTTGAAGATCACCATACCTTGAGAAGTCTTCACCCAGCCAGGCCGAAGTCCTCAACGAAGCCGGGCGAAGTGGTCCTGCAGACGGGCAGAAGTCTTCATCGAAGCCGGGAAGAAGAGGTCCTCCAAACGGGCAGAAGTCTTCATCCAGGTGGCATCTTCTATCTTCATCCATCCGGTACGGAGCGGGTCCATCTTCAAGACATCCGACGCGGAGCATCCTCTTCTGTTCCTTTAAATGATGTCATCCAAGATGGCGTCCCTTAGATTCCCATTGACTGATTTCTATCAGCCAATCGGAATTAAAGTAGAAAAAATCCTATTGGCTGATCCAATCAGCCTATAGGATTTTTTCTACCTTAATTCCGATTGGCTGATAGAATTCTATCAGCCAATCGGAATTCAAGGGACGCCATCTTGGATGATGTCATTTAAAGGAATATTCATTCTGTTTAAAGATGTCGCCAGAAGAGGATGCTCCACGTCGGATGTCTTGAAAATGGACCCGCTCCGCGCTGGATGGATGAGATAGAAGATGCCGCCTGGATGAAGACTTCTGCCCAATGGATGACCACTTTGCCTGGCTTCATTGAGGACTTCGGCCCGGCTGGGTGAAGACTTCTCAAGGTAGGGTGATCTTCAAAGGGTTAGTGTCAGGTTTTATTAGGGGGTATTGGGTGGGTTTTAGAGTAGGGTTGGTTGTGTGGGTGGTGGGTTTTAATGTTGGGGGTTATTGTATTTTTTTTACAGGTAATAGAGCTGATAACTTTGGGGCAATGACCCGCAAAAGGCCTTTTAAGGGCTATTTGTAATTTAGTATAGGGTAGGGCTTTTTATTATTTTGTGGGGCTTTTTTATTTTTAGAGGGATTAGATTAGGTGTAATTAGTTTAAAAAATTTGTACTTATTTTATTATTTTCTGTAATTTAGTGTTTTGTTTTTTTCGCACTTTAGATATTTTTTTTCAATTTTATTTAATTGTAGTTAGTTTAGATAATTAATTTAATTATAGTGTAGTGTTAGGTGTAATTGTAACTTAGGTTAGGATTTATTTTACAGGTAAATTCTTCTTTATTTTAACTAGGTAGTTATTAAATAATTAATAACTATTTAATAACTATTCTACCTAGTTAAAATAAATACAAAGTTGCCTTTAAAATAAAAATAAATCCTAAACTAGCTACAATTTACCTATTAGTTATATTGTAGCTAGCTTAGGGTTTATTTTATATGTAAGTATTTAGTTTTAAATATGAATAATTTAGGCCTAGATTTAGAGTTTGGCGGTAGCCATGAAAACCAGCGTTAGAGGCTCCTAACGCTGGTTTTAGGCTACCGCCGGTATTTGGAGTCAGTCAAAAAAGGGTCTAACGCTCACTTTTCAGCCGCGACTTTTCCATACCGCAGATCCCCTTACGTAAATTACGTATCCTATCTTTTCAATGGGATCTTTCTAACTCCGGTATTTAGAGTAGTGTCTGAAGTGAGCGTTAGAAATCTAACGACAAAACTCCAGCCGCAGAAAAAAACCAGGAGTTAAGAGCTTTTTGGGCTAACGCCGGTTCATAAAGCTCTTAACTACTGTACTCTAAAGTACACTAACAGCCATAAACTACCTATGTACCCCTAAACCGAGGTCCCCCCACATCGCCGCCACTCAATTAAATTTTTTTAACCCCTAATCTGCCGACCGCCACCTACGTTATACTTATGTACCCCTAATCTGCTGCCCCTAACACCGCCGACCCCTGTATTATATTTATTAACCCCTAACCTGCCCCCCACAACGTCGCCGCCAGCTACCTACAATAATTAACCCCTAATCTGCCGACCGCAAAGTGCTGCCACTGTTCCGATCAGCCAATAGAATGCGAGCTCAATCTGATTGGCTGATTGGATCAGCCAATCGGATTGAACTTGATTCTGATTGGCTAATTCCATCAGCCAATCAGAATATTCCTACCTTAATTCCGATTGGCTGATAGAATCCTATCAGCCAATCGGAATTCGAGGGACGCCATCTTGGATGACGTCATTTAAAGGAACCGTCATTCGTCGTTCAGTCGTAGGGCAGGATGGATGTTCCGCGTCGGAGGTCTTCAGGATGCTGCCGCTTCGCTCCGGATGGAAGACCATAGAAGATGCCGCCTGGATGAAGACTTCAATCGGATGGAAGACCTCTTCTGCCCCGCTTCGGGGTTAATAAATGTAATGTAGGGTTTGGCGATGTTGGGGGTGGCATATTAGGGGTTAATAAGTGTAAGATTAGGTGTGTTTAGACTCGGGGTTCATGTTAGGGTGTTAGATGTAGACATAAAAATTATTTCCCATAGGAATCAATGGGGCTGCGTTAGGAGCTTTACGCTGCTTTTTGCAGGTGTTAGGTTTTTTTCAGCCGGCTCTCCCCCATTGATTCTATGGGGAAATCATGCACAAGCACATTTTACCTGCTTACTGCTAACGTAAGCAGTGCTGGTATTGAGGTGAGATGTGGAGCTAAATTTTGCTCTACGCTCACTTTTTTTTTTCTAAAGACCCGTAATACCAGCGTTACTGTAGGTGAGCGATAAGGAAAAACTGCTCGTTAGCAATGCACAGCCTTACCGACAAAACTCGTAATCTAGGCATTTGATATTCCAAGGATAGTTTGTGGCCGCTTTGTTGAAACTTACCATTAGCCAGATACATCGGCTCATTTTTCTCTTGATAAAGTCTGAGCGGACTTGGACGAAACGCGCGTAGAGATTCCTCATGCTGTGTCTCTGAACTCTTCAAAATCAGCTCCATACTGACTGATCAACCCCCAGACTTGGTACAGAACCGACCGAGGTTGTGGAAACACTTGGATCCAGAGTATTGCGGAACCGCTAGATGAGCAGATACACTGATGTGCTGATTATTCTTTTTATTTCTGTAAGTTGCCATTTAGCTGTGTGTGCACTTGCCTATTAAATGTCTTTCACTTGAGTCGGGCTGCGCCTGTCTTCTTTTGTTTTTTCAGTTTTTCCTTGTTTGGGTGTTAATGGGAAAATACACACCCTCTACTATGGGCAGAAAACGGCTTTGTGGGATCATAATAACAGCACAGGATTATTTGACTTACTTTTGGAGATTACATCAGCTAGTTACATTTCACCATCAGGTGGAACTGGCTTTTATTTATTCATTATTTTGGCACATACGGTGAAACATTTCCATATCCTCTGGGCGCCTGATACCGGTACTGTGTGAATCAACAAGGACAGCATGTGATTATGTTGTCTCAAAACACTTGTAAAACACACTCTGCAAAACAATCTGCCTCCATGGACCCGGTCCCATAGAAGCCTATTCATTACATCATCACATACCTATCCTTTACACATTAAATAACTCTAAATATATATACATAATTACTTCTTCCTCCTTCCCTTCTTCCCACGAGACGGAGGCTCTCTGGAGGGCAAATGGCAACTCAGACGTGTCCTCCTTGGAGATGGTTGGGGAAGAAGTGGAGGAGGAGTAGTATGATCAGGTATTTGTAGAATATTATGAATGGTTGGGGATTCACCAAGCAGAGGAGGAGATGGAGGAGGCCCAGGAGCAGTTGGTCCACTAGCTGAGGGTTCAGGATCTGAGGGTCTTCCCCTTCCCGGTCTGCCTGCCACCTCCCGGAGGACTTGCTAGATATTATTTTGTCCTTTGAGCAGCCAGTTCAATGAGTTTGTTATGAACTCTCTGTATTTCTGTTGTTCCCTCCAGGAGCTCTGCATTTCTATCAGGAAGGCCCTCATCAGCTCCACCTCTGGTACCTCTGGGGGGATGTTCTCCTCAGGAGGATCTTGTGCACGGTGGGCTGCTGGTGCACGGTGGACTAATGCACGGGGGGCTGGTGCAGGGATGTCTTTTAAATGGGGGGCTTCTTCAGGGGGGGGGAAGGTGCAGGGATATCTTACATTTCTCCCTGAGGTGGCATGTCACCTTCTGCACCACTCTCATACCTGGGTGAAGGAAGAGCCTGTTGGTGCTGTTTTCCTTCTCCATGGCCTCAGACTCTGTTTATTTGAAAATGAAAGAAATCGAGATATTAGCACAGTTCCAAATAAAGATGTAAATGTTATATTTGAAAGTGTATTAATGAAGCTGACTTCGTAATTCAATTGTAACCAAAATCAAACAATACGATTTACGTATTTGCAAATCCATCTTTTGGCTATCTAGATGGTCAATATGAATGTATTTTTGTGTACATCTTAAATCTTTTTAAATGCGCACCTAATCTGTAGACTAAATACTAAACGTGATGGCTTTTCTTCCAATCCAACTTTCTCAAGGTAATTCTGAATGCGTTTCGGTAATAATGTTTAAAAAAGCGTTATTGCGTTAGTCATAGGATGACAATATTGCCCCTTTAAAAAGGGACACATTATGAAAAATACATATGACAGGTTCTTATACAATTCAGTTGTTTAAACAGCACTGAAAAAAGCCCTGACATATGTATTTTTCCTATGTGAACCTTTTAAAAGTGGCAATATGGTTACCCTAGTTAGTCGTATTCCTAATTTCTTTTGTGTGTGAATGGGTTATGAGGTGGATGTAAAGAGATTATTAAATGAGCTTACCAGCAGATACCAACTTCGGCCACCTCGGAGATGTTGGGATGCAGCATGTCCTCCCAGTGGCTTTAGACAAATGTCTGCTCTGGCCCACCACCGGTCCCTGCATGGTATTCATTCTCCCTTGACATCTTCTTCTTGAGTTCACTTCTGCAGTCCCGGTAGCGGTGCTGTATTTATTTGACATCCCTCCTGCACTCCCCCACTGCGTTGACAGAATTCGTGATCTTTAGCAACAATTTTTTTTATCTGAAGGGGTGGCCTTCGGTGCCTGCAGCCTCCTAGCCCTCTCCATATAGGCTGCTATAAGGACCTATAAGGACCTGTGATATACCTATCCTCCCTCTGCCTGGGCTTCTCCTGTGATGTGAGCCTCTGTTGTCCAGACTGTATTGCTCCCTGTCTGTGCTCCTGTCTGCGCTCCTGCCCTACACCCCTTCCTCTCCCCCTTCCTCTCTAGTTCCTCTCCCCCTTCCTATCCCCCTCCTTGTCCCTCTCTCCTGCATAACCTGCTCCCTAACCTCCTACATAACCTGCTCCCTAACCTGCTGCTTAATAAGCTGTAAGAGCTCCTCGCTGATCTCCTGCCTCGGCTCTCCCCTAGCCCTCCTTCCGGCCATACTTGTTCAAAATGTGAAAGTCCCCAAATAAAAGGGGGTCAAAATAATGAACTAAAAGTAAAAAGTGCCCAAACTGTGAATGGTGTTAAAAAAATAGTTTAAGGGGTATAATTAACAGACAAACGTATAAAAAAAAGGATTAAATGAGGGTATGTAAACAATAAGTTTGTGTTAATCAACCAAATTCAAACTATGGGATGGATCATGGGTATGGGATTAAAGGGAATGGGCTATGGAGAGTGTGTGTATGTAGTGCTACTGATATGCGTATGTATGTATTAAATGTGTTTGCGTGTAAATGTGTTTATGTAATGTACCAAAAAACAGCACTCGCACACTCACCCAGACAAACTCTCACTCACTCACTAACTCTGTCTGTCACTAACAAACTCTCACTCTCTCTCACTAACTAACTCTCACTCTCTCTCACTAACTAACTCTTACTCTCTCTCACTAACTAACTCTCACTCTCTCTCATTAACTAACTCTCACTCACTAACTCTCTGTCTGTCACTAACTCTCACTCTGTCTCACTAACTAACTCTAACTCTCTCACTAATTCACTCTCTCTCATTAACTAACTCTCACTCACTAACTCTCTGTCTGTCACTAACTCTCACTCTGTCTCACTAACTAACTCTAACTCTCTCACTAATTCACTCTCTCTCACTAACTAACTCTCACACTAACTCTCTCTTTCTCACTAATTAACTCTCTCTCTCTCACTAACTAACTCGCTAACTCTCTGAAACCTCCAACGCCTTGACCTACACCTATCTCGAAAAAGCAATACAGTCAAAGAAGCCATGTTTCTAGCATGCTTATATACCCTATGTAAATGTTTAATGATGTACCGGTTTGCAAAGTAAAGGTGGTCCAGGTGTGCTTTAGTGATGATTTGCATGTGTGCAATATGTATTAGTTTTAATTTGCACATGCTCATATGAAGTTTGTAAATACACATATGTATTTGTTGAATGTGTACAATGCGATGATGTCATAGTTAACATTTTGAATCACATTCTCCTAATTAAGTATCCCAAAATCTAAATGGTGATTTCTGTTTGTATCGTATTAGTTAAGTATTGTAAATGTTTATTTTGTAATAATGTTTTGTAATCGTCAATGCGAATGTTTTGTTTGTGTATCAGTGTGTAATTAATTTTTCATGTTGTTTTGTTCCGTGATGCAGATCTCAACGTATTTTCCTAATCTTCGTTTAGTGTAAATGTGTAGTATTAGTTATAAAGGATTGTGAATGTTGAATGCCTATGTGCTATGTTGCGTGAGCGATTGTTGTTTGTACATTTGAGCTGACTGTTTTTCTTGTCCATGATGTTGTATTTGTAATATGACAGAGCAGTGTGTATTTCTCACAATATCGAGTGTTAGAAGACAAATCCGAGTATTCTTCATTTTGTATTGATCTCTATGGGAGAATCCAGTACGCGTCCGTGATTCCGCTTTGGAAATAAACACAGTACTCGTATTACCACAATGCGTACCGAGGTTCTATTCAGACTTGTAATCCCAACGTTATGAAAAGTGCACAATAAAAATAACGCACACGCTCATTGCGAACAGCCATTACGCCATAACTTGTAATCTAACTGTGTATTAGAAATACTTTTACAAATAAATTGATTTGAATTTTCGTATTAGAATATTCCATAATTCAAATCGAATTATTAGAAAATTTTGAATTGAATATTACCTTAAAAGAAAGTATTAGAAATACTATTACATAAAACGAATGTTAGAATGTTGTGCAATCATTTATAATTCGAAATGAACGAACAAATGTGTTAAAATCCGTTTCAATTTTTGTATGTTGTAAAACATTCACCCATCCATAATAATAGATAGGAACTAATCTAACTGGATTTTTCATTTAAAGACTAGACACCTGCTGGCATTGAATAAGGAATGGGACATTAGTCTGGCATTTTTAAGTTTTCTTGTTTGGCAAATCAATGGTTAAGAAGCTGTAAATGAGTAGTTATTAATTTAAATACACTGCCTTTAAATAAAACCTCATTCGGAATAGTAATTTGTCAGTGATTAAGTGATTAGAGGCACAAAGTGTGTCTGACAGATCTTGCTGACATTTATTTTCATCCTTATGAGATTCTAAAATGTAATATTCATTACTTTCAAATATTTTTTTATTTTTTATTCTCAAGACTTGGTTTTGTTTCTGCATTAGTGGAATATTGTGGCCCAATAGTGCAGGAGGTTAAATAGTTATTAAACTACAATCACTTTGCATGTGCCACTCCATTTGATTAGCAAGCTATTAATTCAATTACTTTTGGGAATACAATGTGCTAAAAATCATAAATAAACAAAATAATTCTGCTATCAGAATATTATCTTATAAATCTCAAATTAAATTTCAAAACAGGTTTAAACAAATGCTGAACATATGAACTCTTATATCACTATAAAGATATACAGCTCACTAGGGCCTAGATTTGGAGTTCGGCGGTAAAAGGGCTGTTAACGCTCCGCGGGCTTTTTTCTGGCCGCACCATAAAATTAACTCTGGTATCGAGAGTTCAAACAAATGCTGCGTTAGGCTCCAAAAAAGGAGCGTAGAGCATTTTTACCGCAAAAGCAACTCTCGATACCAGAGTTGCTTACGGACGCGGCCGGCCTCAAAAACGTGCTCGTGCACGATTCCCCCATAGGAAACAATGGGGCTGTTTGAGCTGAAAAAAAACCTAACACCTGCAAAAAAGCAGCGTTCAGCTCCTAACGCAGCCCCATTGTTTGCTATGGGGAAACACTTCCTACGTCTGCACCTAACACTCTAACATGTACCCCGAGTCTAAACACCCCTAGCCTTACACTTATTAACCCCTAATCTGCCGCCCCCGCTATCACTGACCCCTGCATATTTTTTTAAACCCCTAATCTGCCGCTCCGTAAACCGCCGCCACCTACGTTATCCCTATGTACCCCTAATCTGCAACCCCTAACACCGCCGACCCCTATATTATATTTATTAACCCCTAACCTGCCCCCCACAACGTCGCCGACACCTGCCTACACTTATTAACCCCTAATCTGCCGAGCGGACCTGAGCGCTACTATAATAAAGTTATTAACCCCTAATCCGCCTCACTAACCCTATCATAAATAGTATTAACCCCTAATCTGCCCTCCCTAACATCGCCGACACCTAACTTCAATTATTAACCCTTAATCTGCCGACCGGAGCTCACCGCTACTCTAATAAATTTTTTAACCCCTAAAGCTAATTCTAACCCTAACACCCCCCTAAGTTAAATATAATATTTATCTAACGAAATAAATTAACTCTTATTAAATAAATTATTCCTATAACAATTTTAAACTAATTACACATACTCTAAGCCCCCTAATAAAATAACAAAGCCCCCCAAAATAAAAAATTCCCTACCCTATTCTAAATTAAAAAAGTTACAAGCTCTTTTACCTTACCAGCCCTGAACAGGGCCCTTTGCGGGGCATGCCCCAAGAATTTCAGCTCTTTTGCCTGTAAAAAAAAACATACAATACCCCCCCCCAACATTACAACCCACCACCCACATACCCCTAATCTAACCCAAACCCCCCTTAAATAAACCTAACACTAAGCCCCTGAAGATCTTCCTACCTTGTCTTCACCATCCAGGTATCACCGATCCGTCCTGGCTCCAAGATCTTCATCCAACCCAAGCGGGGGTTGGCGATCCATAATCCGGTCCAGAAGAGGCTCCAAAGTCTTCCTCCTATCCGGCAAGAAGAGGACATCCGGACCGGCAAACATCTTCTCCAAGCGGCATCTTCGATCTTCTTCCATCCGGAGCGAAGCGGCAGGATCCTGAAGACCTCCAGCGCGGAACATCCATCCGGACCGACGACTGAACGACGAATGACTGTTCCTTTAAGGGACGTCATCCAAGATGGCGTCCCTCGAATTCCGATTGGCTGATAGGATTCTATCAGCCAATCGGAATTAAGGTAGGAATTTTCTGATTGGCTGATGGAATCAGCCAATCAGAATCAAGTTCAATCCGATTGGCTGATCCAATCAGCCAATCAGATTGAGCTCGCATTCTATTGGCTGTATTGTATGTTTTTTTTTACATACATGTCTACAAAGTTATACATATGAATGTATATGTATGTATATATAAAACAGAAAAAACAAAGCGCACTCCTAGGGAACCTTTTTTCAAATCCTTTTACTGGTGAACGTTTTCGGACATATCACGTCCGTCCTCAGACCAAAAAAGACATATATATATATGTACATTCATAAATACACATAGAAATTCATAAATACATATGTACACTCATATAAACATATATATATATATATATATATATATATATATATATATATATATATATATATATATATATATACACACACACACACATGTATATATATATATATATATATATATATATAAATATATATTTATATACACATACATACACATATTTGACATGTGTATGTATGTATCTCTATGTTAAAGCCCTTTGCATAATTAAGTTCAAGAGATGGGGCTATAGCCTAAATGACCTCTTATTGAAAAAACACCAAGGGTCAAACAACAATTAATAAAACTATAGTATGCGTGCCTGTGAAATATGGTCTAATACAGTGTATTAATACAAAACAAAATTCTACTCTACCTCTAATATAAAATTCTACTCTACCTCTAATTCACTCTACCTCTAATACAGTGTAGTCTGTATTTCCTTCATTCCTCTCTTCGCCAAAATGTCTAATACACACGACCCGTCCATTTCAGACAGAATGAACAAATAAGAAACAGTCTCACCAAAGTATTACCAATGATATGCTGTGCGGCCACTTCAGGTGGGACCAGCCGGCTGTAGGGATTCCCCCAACTCTGCCTCAGCATAGCCACTTGGCAGGTACACTCACCACAATCTGGCCGCACGCCATCTCGTTACACCACGAGGAAGGGAAGAAGAGGTGACGTCATTGATGACGAGTGCTGTGTTTCCGTAGTGCAACGTCAATGCGGACCAATGGGAGAGGAGGTGTGTCAAATAACTGCTTGCAATTCACAGTCCATAAAACTGTAAAAACCAGACCTCAGGACTCAACTATAGCAGTGCAAATAAACATGATCTGTCCAGCTGGTGTTAAGAGGATATGTAGCAAGAAGTTCGGACAGTTCATTAAAAACAGCTTTCTTTTATTTCAATTAGTTAAAAGTTCATGGAACAAGCATAGAATAAGCAAAATAGGCCTAACACCTAAACTGGCTTACGCGTTTCGGCGTTTGCCGTAGTCATAGCCATAGGTGCTGGGTCTACTCCCCCATCTTTTAAAACACACACTAAAATTTGATTGGTTCACAAAAAATCAATATACAAGAAAGTACGCCTACTCTGTAATTAAATGACTGAGAGCACATAGCACACTATATCAATAATTAGAATATGAATACAAAAATATATATACAAAAAAACACAATATATATACAAAGATATGAGAATATATGGTGAACTAGAGTGTCGGAATACAAGAGTCAAACATAGTGAAAGTAATCATTACATATAGACTTATAACTATCAATAGGACATTCCCTAAACCAATTGGTACATCACTCCTAAATGCAATTATTAATAAAGAGATGTACATTCATGGTGGATAGATGTACAAAGATTAAAGATTTAAAGATTAAAGGAATGTTGGTGTAAAATGAACTATATACTCTTTATACATACATGGTTAAAAAAAAGTACATACGTAGTTCATGGAATGGGTACAATGAAAGGCAAATGCTTACAAGAAATAGCAGCAGAAAGAAAAGGAACAGCATTAGAAAAATGGAAATATCAAACTTATCTATCATATAAAATTAAAATTCAATGTATTTCACCTGTAAGATTTAAAGATACAGTAAAACAAAATTCTCTGTATATCTTATATAACACATATATGTGATTCCATTCCTAAAACTATCAAAATCAAAACCTAGAAAAACAATAATAATTATTCCTAAACACAAAATCTAAGGAAAAGAATGGTTAATTAGAGAATGCTGAATTGCATTCATGCCAAAGTAATATATCCTACAGAGACCTTATGTAGCTTTACTAGTGCTTATAAACCAAATGACATTTCCCTAGATAATAAAGGCACTAAAAAAGCAGAATATGGAAAAAAGTACCAGAGGAATACCTGCTAAAGTCGCTAATATGAAAATATATGCTAAACTAAGAGGTATTCTCCATATAGGAAATAATTTAATTATACAAAAAATTGCAATCATCTCGGTATCCCACCCCATAAGCATCCCATGTAATGTAGATCTTATAAGCAAGTTAGTATATATGTAACATAAGCCTGTATATACCTGAAATTTAAACCTAAATCTATATTAAATATTCATTATGTATGTGAATTAGGATATTGGGGACCACAAGAGATGTACTGGTCCCAAGATTTAGGACCACCAAGAACGCATAAATCAAAATAATGATAGTAAGATGAAATACCATATCTAAACATAGGTTGTCATTCCCAAAAGTTAATAAGATCATTTTTAGAATTTAAACCCTTGGGAATTCGCGTTCCCAACCTAAAGATCCAGTACATCTCCCGTTTCGCCAATATCCGTTCAAGATCTCCACCTCTCTTAGGTGGTCTTACTTTTTCTATAACACACCACCTTAATGAGTCTATCTTTCTGTCATGTTTAGTGGCAAAATGCTGCACAAATGGTGTGGCAGCCTTACCTAATGTGAGAGTGGACAGGTGCTCCCTGATCCTAGAGTTGACATCTCTCCCTGTGAGTCATACATATTGAATATGACATAGGGTACGCTCTAACAGATATACTACACACTCCAACGTGCAGTTTATACATGATTGAATATCAAATGTTTCTCCAGTCACACAGGACTTAAAATTAGTAGTAATTTGAACAAACTCGCAGGGCCTACACTTCCTATGTCCACATCTGAACATACCCAGATGTTTTAGCCATGAGCTGGTGGAACTCCCTATTTGCTTGCGTTGTGTAGGTGCTAACCTAGACCCTAAAGTATAACTCTTGCGATAAGAGCATCTCAACCCATTTTTAACTACCTCCTGCAACCCACCATCCGCTGACAAAAGAGAAAAATGTTTCTTGATGATGGCACAAATTTCTGAGTATTGAGAGCTATAACCAGTTACAAAGTAAACTCCATCTGTTTGTGAAGGGTTGTCCTGTGATTTGTTCTCAGTAATCAAAGTCTGCCTATCAACGGCATTAACCTCTTTTCTTGCCCTTTCAATGTCTTTCTTAGAGTACTTCCTTTCCCGTAATCTATTCTCCAAGTCATCAGCAGCCACCCGATAGTCAGAAGGATTACCACAATTACGCTTCAGTCTCGTAAACTGACCCTTGGCCACTGCATATCTAACATACTCTGGGTGGCTGCTGCTGGCATGGAGAAGTGTGTTACCTGAGATTGGTTTGCGGTACACACTCGAGTCAATGGTACCATCATCATTACCGTTTAAGGTCACATCCAATAAATTTATGGATATGGAATTGTACTCAAATGTGAACCGCAGACCCATGTCATTGCTGTTAAGAAATCCTACAAAGCCTGCAATTAATTGTTCTGGTCCACACCAAATCAACAACAAATCATCGATAAAATGCTTGTACATTCCAATGAAGTGCCTGAAGGGATTTCCCTCTCCAAAGATGTGTGCCATCTCCCACCATCCAAGATATAAGTTCGCATATAATGGGGCAAACTTGGCACCCATGGCCGTACCACATCTTTGGAGAAAGAAATCCCCCTCAAATCGAAAAAAGTTATGTGTCAAAAGAAACTATTCTCACAACAAATTCCTGAAACTCCTGGTCAAAGTTAGTAAAATGAAATACAAAGAATTCCAATGCTTTTAAACCACTATCATGTGGTATTGAGGAATATAAAGACACAGCGTCTATTGTAAGCCACACGTTCTTACTATCCCATTTAATATCCTGTATGATATTCAGTAGATGTTTGGTGTCCCATATGTAAGAGGATTAATGAAACAACATGGGGTTGTAAAATGGCATCAAGCCACTCAGAGGTGTGCTCCAAGAGCGAGTCGATGCCACTAATTATAGGTCTGCCTTGAACATTTATCAAGGACTTATAGACCTTCGGCAGATGATGGAACCAGGGGGTCTTAGGAAAATCGACTATTAAATAATCCACTGTTTGTGGATCCAAAAAGCCCCCATGCATCCCATCATTTAAAAGATCCATCAGCTCGCTCTTGAACACACCAGTGGGATCGCCTGAAAGTTTAACATAATCGTGTGTATTATTTAGTTGCCTGTTAGCCTCAGAAATGTACATCAGCATGTCCATAACTACAACTGATCCACCTTTATCAGCTGGATGTATTACCAACGCATTATTTTGTACCAGTGACACCAATGCTTCTCTCTGTAACCTTGTGAGATTGAATTTCTTTTTAGTTCTATCATGCTTCACTGCATCCCCCAAGGCTACTAAATCAGTCTCTACTCTTGCATGAAAAGTTTCTATTACAGAACCTCTAGATTGTAATGGATAGAAACTAGATTTGCTTTTGAACTTAGGTCCTACACTGATACTCTCTGAATTAGTCCTAGCCTCAGACTCCAACATCTATAATGAGACAATATCACAGGACTCCGAAAAGTCAAGTGTGGAATTTGATGTTACTAATACATTGATCTGTGTGTTAGGACAATTCAGTGGTGTATTGGAGCTCCCAAAATGCTTTTTCAATGTAAGATTCCTTACTAATCGGTTAAAATCAAGTATAGTTTGGAAAACATTAAAATCAAAAGAAGGTGCAAATCCTAAACCCAGACCAAGTACATATTCTTGTTTGTAAGTCAATATTACACTAGATAAATGCATTACATTACTCACTTGTACTTGCTTTGGGGACGACTGCCCCTTAGCTGATATCTTTCCTGATTTAAAGTTTTGGGCTGGTTTGTTCCCTCTCCTGTTTTTGCCTGGGCTAGCGGAAAAACCTGCTCAATTTCTGTTTGTCGAGATTCTAATTGTTGTATGGTGTTAGAGGAATGTGTCTGTGTCTGTAGAATGGTCAAAGTCTTTGGTTTAACAACTAACTCCAGGCTATTACCTCCATCAGTAGACAGCAAAGGTGCACCTCCTACTGCACCAATGGCAGCCATAGCACTCTGTGTTGTGACATTCTCATCAACTACTGTATTTGATGTACTCCTGTAGCTTTGCTGTCATCTGAGGAGTAATCAGTATCTGTGTCAGAAAAGGTCACTGTTTTACTACCCCTCCTATTTCTTCTACCCTTCTTGTTTTTATTCTTATTTATAGACTGTGGTTGATTACGTCTAAATTCATTTCTTTTTTTCTTAGTCCATATATAAACAGAATTAGAGTCATAATCAGATTTGTCCCTCACATATTTCAGATGTTTACTCTCCATTATCTGCGATTTACCCTGTGCCACTGATTGCTGTAAAATGTTGTCATATTTAATAAAATTGGGCTCTAGGCATCTCTTGTTTAATTCCTGTAGTTCCCCAATTTCTCTCCTAATTTTATTTAAGTCCTGTGACCTATATTTGACCAACATAAGCATCAAACAGGAAGAACATTCTGATAAGATATCGTTCCAAGTACTAATAAAGTCCTTGTCATTGATGTCAATTTCAAAAGTAGGGAATTTGTATACTCTTAATCCCCTTGGTATCATACCAGCCTTCATATAGCTTTCAAATGTCTATACATCCCATTGTGCTTTCAATTCTTTCAGTAATAAGGTCTCCATTTGATCAAATAGTGTCCCCAAAGTGAGAGCACCTTTATCCTCCGAAAATATAAGATCACAGTCAATGTTATTGTTATAGCGTGCAGTGTCTGGTCTTAATGAAAAAAAACTATTGAGATACATGCTGTGTTCCCTCCATATTGCACTGTAAAGATATAGGCAAACCCCTGGTGCCACCAGTAGTACCCAAAAGACAAAGTAAGTTCAAGAGATGGGGCTATAGCCTACATGACCTCTTATTGAAAAAACACCAAGGGTCAAATAATAATTAATAAAACTATAGTATGGTTGCCTGTGAGATATTGTCTAATACAGTTTAATCCGTATATCCTTCATTCCTCTCTTTGCCAAAATGTCTAATACACATGACCTCTCCGTTTCAGACAGAATGAACAAATAAGAAACAGTCTCACCAAAGTATTCCCAATGATATGCTGTGCTGCAACTTCAGGCGGGACCAGCTGGCTGTAGGGATTCCCCCAATGCTGCCTCAGTTTAGCAGCTTGGCAGGTAGACTAACCACAATCTGGCCGCACGCCATCTCGCTACACCACGAGGAAGGGAAGAACACTTTTTATTCTCTCCTTAAATGCATTACCTAAACTTAAACAATCCTCATCCGCTATATATCCGAAATACTAGAAAAGGAGACTTTCCCACTACAAAAACTCATAAGTAAACATAATGAATGCCATTTGACTTATGTCTGTGTTTATGATGCAAGATGATTTGTTTTGATATACAATCAGATTTTTATTAAACAAGAACTTAAATAAAAGCCTTCTTTAGTGTATCATACTTTTTTTAAAATATAGATAAACTTATGTGGCTTCAGGTGTCATACAGATAAGTGTCGAGATCAACCCTTCACAATGTCCTTATTAGACAGTGGAGGTAAAACTTATTTTAGGAAAATAAATAAAAATATAACAATTATGAATAGATTTTATACTCATTATCTTAATTTATGATCTCATTAAGGGCTAGATTAAGAGTGGAGCGCAATTTATCACTCCCGATTGCGCGTTAACTTCGCACACCGTAAGCTTTTTATGTGTGTTTGGTAGCACGTGTATTATAAGTTGAAAGTAAAAATGTTTTGCACAAGTAGTAACCCGTTGCATGCAAAAATCCAAATTACGAATATTGCCAATGCTTTAACGTATTTCCCTATTGGCTTCAATGGAGCACAGAAAGTGAAAAAAATACTGATGGCCTTACTCACACGCAAACCCAATTGCGTTTACTCAAGTGCGCTAACCCAACATGAAATATACATTTTTAACATTCCAATGTTCTTCACATAGCAGAATATGTTCTTTTTTTCTGATTTTTTTTTTTGGTAAATGTATATATATATATATATATATATATATATATACTTTGAACATATTTCCTTATGTAAAGAACATTGGAATGTGAAATGTGAAATATGATTTTACAGGTTTTCATCTACTTGACTACAAAGGGCTCCAATGTTCTTACATACATGTCTACAAAGTTATACATATGAATGTATATGTATGTATATATATATATATATATATATATATATATATATATATATATATATATATGTACATTCATAAATACACATATAAATTCATAAATACATATGTACACTCATATAAACATATATATATATATATATATATATATATATATATATATACACACACACACACACACACACACACATGTATATATATATATATATATATATATATATATATATATATATATTTATATACACATACATACACATATTTGACATGTGTATGTATGCATCTCTATGTTAAAGCCCTTTGCATAATTAAGTTCAAGAGATGGGGCTATAGCCTAAATGACCTCTTATTGAAAAAACACCAAGGGTCAAACAACAATTAATAAAACTATAGTATGCGTGCCTGTGAAATATGGTCTAATACAGTGTATTAATACAAAACAAAATTCTACTCTACCTCTAATATAAAATTCTACTCTACCTCTAATTCACTCTACCTCTAATACAGTGTAGTCTGTATTTCCTTCATTCCTCTCTTCGCCAAAATGTCTAATACACACGACCCGTCCATTTCAGACAGAATGAACAAATAAGAAACAGTCTCACCAAAGTATTACCAATGATATGCTGTGCGGCCACTTCAGGTGGGACCAGCCGGCTGTAGGGATTCCCCCAACTCTGCCTCAGCATAGCCACTTGGCAGGTACACTCACCACAATCTGGCTGCACGCCATCTCGTTACACCACGAGGAAGGGAAGAAGAGGTGACGTCATTGATGACGAGTGCTGTGTTTCCGTAGTGCAACGTCAATGCGGACCAATGGGAGAGGAGGTGTGTCAAATAACTGCTTGCAATTCACAGTCCATAAAACTGTAAAAACCAGACCTCAGGACGCAACTATAGCAGTGCAAATAAACATGATCTGTCCAGCTGGTGTTAAGAGGATATGTAGCAAGAAGTTCGGACAGTTCATTAAAAACAGCTTTCTTTTATTTCAATTAGTTAAAAGTTCATGGAACAAGCATAGAATAAGCAAAGTAGGCCTAACACCTAAACTGGCTTACGCGTTTCGGCGTTTGCCGTAGTCATAGCCATAGGTGCTGGGTCTACTCCCCCATCTTTTAAAACACACACTAAAATTTGATTGGTTCACAAAAAATCAATATACAAGAAAGTACGCCTACTCTGTAATTAAATGACTGAGAACACATAGCACACTATATCAATAATTAGAATATGAATACAAAAATATATATACAAAAAAACACAATATATATACAAAGATATGAGAATATATGGTGAACTAGAGTGTCGGAATACAAGAGTCAAACATAATGAAAGTAATCATTACATATAGACTTATAACTATCAATAGGACATTCCCTAAACCAATTGGTACATCACTCCTAACGGCAATTATTAATAAAGAGATGTACATTCATGGTGGATAGATGTACAAAGATTAAAGATTTAAAGATTAAGGAATGTTGGTGTAAAATGAACTATATACTCTTTATACATACATGGTTAAAAAAGTACATATGTAGTTCATGGAATGGGTACAATGAAAGGCAAATGCTTACAAGAAATAGCAGCAGAAAGAAAAGGAACAGCATTAGAAAAATGGAAATATCAAACTTATCATATAAAAATAAAATTCAATGTATTTCACCTGTAAGATTTAAAGATACAGTAATACAAAATTCTCTGTATATCTTATATAACACATATATGTGATTCCATTCCTAAAACTATCAAAATCAAAACCTAGAAAAACAATAATAATTATTCCTAAACACAAAATCTAAGGAAAAGAATGGTTAATTAGAGAATGCTGAATTGCATTCATGCCAAAGAAATATATCCTACAGAGACCTTATGTAGCTTTACTAGTGCTTATAAACCAAATGACATTTCCCTAGATAATAAAGGCACTAAAAAAGCTGAATATGGAAAAAAGTACCAGAGGAATACCTGCTAAAGTCGCTAATATGAAAATATATGCTAAACTAAGAGGTATTCTCCATATAGGAAATAATTTAATTATACAAAAAATTGCAATCATCTCGGTATCCCACCCCATAAGCATCCCATGTAATGTAGATCTTATAAGCAAGTTAGTATATATGTAACATAAGCCTGTATATACCTGCAATTTAAACCTAAATCTATATTAAATATTCATTATGTATGTGAATTAGGATATTGGGGACCACGAGAGATGTACTGGTCCCAAGATTTAGGACCACCAAGAACGCATAAATCAAAATAATGATAGTAAGATGAAATACCATATCTAAACATAGGTTGTCATTCCCAAAAGTTAATAAGATCATTTTTAGAATTTAAACCCTTGGGAATTCGCGTTCCCAACCTAAAGATCCAGTACATCTCCCGTTTCGCCAATATCCGTTCAAGATCTCCACCTCTCTTAGGTGGTCTTACTTTTTCTATAACACACCACCTTAATGAGTCTATCTTTATGTCATGTTTAGTGGCAAAATGCTGCACCAATGGTGTGGCAGCCTTACCTAATGTGAGAGTGGACAGGTGCTCGCTGATCCTAGAGTTGACATCTCTCCCTGTGAGTCATACATATTGAATATGACATAGGGTACGCTCTAACAGATATACTACACACTCCAACGTGCAGTTTATACATGATTGAATATCAAATGTTTCTCCAGTCACACAGGACTTAAAATTAGTAGTAATTTGAACAAACTCGCAGGGCCTACACTTCCTATGTCCACATCTGAACATACCCAGATGTTTTAGCCATGAGCTGGTGGAACTCCCTATTTGCCTGAGTTGTGTAGGTGCTAACCTAGACCCTAAAGTATAACTCTTGCGATAAGAGCATCTCAAACTATTTTTAACTACCTCCTGCAACCCACCATCCGCTGACAAAAGAGAAAAATGTTTCTTGATGATGGCACAAATTTCTGAGTATTGAGAGCTATAACCAGTTACAAAGTAAACTCCATCTGTTTGTGAAGGGTTGTCCTGTGATTTGTTCTCAGTAATCAAAGTCTGCCTATCAACGGCATTAACCTCTTTTCTTGCCATTTCAATATCTTTCTTAGAGTACTTCCTTTCCCGTAATCTATTCTCCAAGTCATCAGCAGCCACCCGATAGTCAGAAGGATTACCACAATTATGCTTCAGTCTCGTAAACTGACCCTTGGCCACTGCATATCTAACATACTCTGGGTGGCTGCTGCTGGCATGGAGAAGTGTGTTACCTGAGGTTTGCGGTACACACTCGAGTCAATGGTACCATCATCATTACCATTTAAGGTCACATCCAATAAATTTATGGATATGGAATTGTACTCAAATGTGAACCGCAGACCCATATCATTGCTGTTAAGAAATCCTACAAAGCCTGCAATTAAATGTTCTGGTCCACACCAAATCAACAACAAATCATCGATAAAATGCTTGTACATTCCAATGAAGTGCCTGAAGGGATTTCCCTCTCCAAAGATGTGTGCCATCTCCCACCATCCAAGATATAAGTTCGCATATAATGGGGCAAACTTGGCACCCATGGCCGTACCACATCTTTGGAGAAAGAAATCCCCCTAAAATCGAAAAAAGTTATGTGTCAAAAGAAACTTAGCTATTCTCACAACAAATTCCTGAAACTCCTGGTCAAAGTTAGTAAAATGAAATAAAAAGAATTCCAATGCTTTTAAACCACTGTCATGTGGTATTGAGGAATATAAAGACACAGCGTCTATTGTAAGCCACACGTTCTTACTATCCCATTTAATATCCTGTATGATATTCAGTAGATGTTTGGTGTCCCATATGTGAGAGGATTAATGAAACAACATGGGGTTGTAAAATGGCATCAAGCCACTCAGAGGTGTGCTCCAAGAGAGAGTCAATGCCACTAATTATAGGTCTGCCTTGAACATTTATCAAGGACTTATAGACCTTCGGTAGATGATGGAACCAGGGGGTCTTAGGAAAATCGACTATTAAATAATCCACTGTTTGTGGATCCAAAAAGCCCCCATGCATCCCATCATTTAAAAGATCCATCAGCTCGCTCTTGAACACACCAGTGGGATCGCCTGAAAGTTTAACATAATCGTGTGTATTATTTAGTTGCCTGTTAGCCTCAGAAATGTACATCAGCATGTCCATAACTACAACTGATCCACCTTTATCAGCTGGATGTATTACCAACGCATTATTTTGTACCAGTGACACCAATGCTTCTCTCTGTAACCTTGTGAGATTGAATTTCTTTTTAGTTCTATCATGCTTCACTGCATCCCCCAAGGCTACTAAATCAGTCTCTACTCTTGCATGAAAAGTTTCTATTACAGAACCTCTAGATTGTAATGGATAGAAACTAGATTTGCTTTTGAACTTAGGTCCTACACTGATACTCTCTGAATTAGTCCTAGCCTCAGACTCCAACATCTGTAATGAGACAATATCACAGGACTCCAAAAAGTCAAGTGTGGAATATGATGTTACTAATACATTGATCTGTGTGTTAGGACAATTCAGTGGTGTATTGGAGCTCCCAAAATGCTTTTTCAATGTAAGATTCCTTACTAATCGGTTAAAATCAAGTATAGTTTGGAAAACATTAAAATCAAAAGAAGGTGCAAATCCTAAACCCAGACCAAGTACATATTCTTGTTTGTAAGTCAATATTACACTAGATAAATGCATTACATTACTCACTTGTACTTGCTTTGGGGACGACTGCCCCTTAGCTGATATCTTTCCTGATTTAAAGTTTTGGGCTGGTTTGTTCCCTCTCCTGTTTTTGCCTGGGCTAGCGGAAAAACCTGCTCAATTTCTTTTTGTCAAGATTCTAATTGTTGTATGGTGTTAGAGGAATGTGTCTGTGTCTGTGGAATGGTCAAAGTCTTTGGTTTAACAACTAACTCCAGGCTATTACCTCCATCAGTAGACAGCAAAGGTGCACCTCCTACTGCACCAATGGCAGCCATAGCACTCTGTGTTGTGACATTCTCATCAACTACTGTATTTGATGTACTCCTGTAGCTTTGCTGTCATCTGAGGAGTAATCAGTATCTGTGTCAGAAAAGGTCACTGTTTTACTACCCCTCCTATTTCTTCTACCCTTCTTGTTTTTATTCTTATTTATAGACTGTGGTTGATTACGTCTAAATTCATTTCTTTTTTTCTTAGTCCATATATAAACAGCATTAGAGTCATAATCAGATTTGTCCCTCACATATTTCAGATGTTTACTCTCCATTATCTGCGATTTACCCTGTGCCACTGATTGCTGTAAAATGTTGTCATATTTAATGAAATTGGGCTCTAGGCATCTCTTGTTTAATTCAACCTGTAGTTCCCCAATTTCTCTCCTAATTTTATTTAAGTCCTGTGACCTATATTTGACCAACATAAGCATCAAACGGGAAGAACATTCTGATAGGATATCGTTCCAAGTACTAATAAAGTCCTTGTCATTGATGTCAATTTCAAAAGTAGGGAATTTGTATACTCTTAATCCCCTTGGTATCATACCAGCCTTCATATAGCTTTCAAATGTCCATACATCCCATTGTGCTTTCAATTCTTTCAGTAATAAGGTCTCCATTTGATCAAATAGTGTCCCCAAAGTGAGAGCACCTTTATCCTCCGAAAATATAAGATCACAGTCAATGTTATTGTTATAGCGTGCAGTGTCTGGTCTTAATGAAAAAAACTATTGAGATACATGCTGTGTTCCCTCCATATTGCACTGTAAAGATATAGGCAAATCCCTGGTGCCACCAGAATACCCAAAAGACAAAGTAAGTTCAAGAGATGGGGCTATAGCCTACATGACCTCTTATTGAAAAAACACCAAGGGTCAAATAATAATTAATAAAACTATAGTATGCGTGCCTGTGAGATATTGTCTAATACAGTGTAATCCGTATATCCTTCATTCCTCTCTTTGCCAAAATGTCTAATACACATGACCTCTCCGTTTCAGACAGAATGAACAAATAAGAAACAGTCTCACCAAAGTATTCCCAATGATATGCTGTGCGGCAACTTCAGGCGGGACCAGCTGGCTGTAGGGATTCCCCCAATGCTTCCTCAGTTTAGCAGCTTGGCAGGTAGACTCACCACAATCTGGCCGCACGCCATCTCGCTACACCACGAGGAAGGGAAGAAGAGGTGACGTCATCAATGACGAGTGCTGTGTTTCCATAGTCCAACGTCAATGTGGACCAATGGGAGAGGAGGTGTGTCAAACAACTGCTTGCAATTCACAGTCCGTAAAACTGTAAAAACCAGACCACAGGATGCAACTATAGCAGTGCAAATAAACACGATCTGTCCAGCTGGTGTTAAGAGGATATGTAGCAAGAAGTTTGAACAGTTCGTTAAAAACAACATTCTTTTATTTCAATTAGTTAAAAGTTCATGGAACAATCATAGAATAAGCAGAGTAGGCCTAACACCTAAACTGGCTTACGTGTTTCGGCATTTGCCGTAGTCATAGCCATAGGTGTTGGGTCTACTCCCCCATCTTTTAAAACACACACTAAAATTTGATTGGTTCACAAAAAATCAATATCCAACAAAGTACGCCTACTCTGTAATTAAATGACTGAGAACACATAGCACACTATATCAATAATTAGAATATGAATACAAAAATATATATACAAAGATATGAGAATATATGGTGAACTAGAGTGTCGGAATACAAGAGTCAAACATAGTGAAAGTAATCATTACATATAGACTTATAACTATCAATAGGGCATTCCCTAAACCAATTGGTACATCACTCCTAACTGCAATTATTAATAAAGAGATGTACATTCATGGTGGATAGATGTACAAAGATTTAAAGATTTAAAGATTAAAGGAACGCTGGTGTCAAATGAACTATATACTCCTTATACATACATGGTTAAAATAAAGTACATAGGTAGTTCATGGAATGGGTACAAAGAGAGGCAAATGCTTACGAGAAATAGTAGCAGAAAGAAAAGGAACAGCATTAGAAAAATGGAAATACCAAACTTATCATATAAAGATAAAATTCAATGTATTTCACCTGTAAGATTTAAAGATACAGTAATACAAAATTCTCTGTATATCTTATATAACACATATATGTGATTCCATTCCTAACACTATCAAAATAAAAAACCTAGAAAAACAATAATAATTATTCCTAAACACAAAATCTAAGGAAAAGAATGGTTAATTAGAGAATGCTGAATTGCATTCATGCCAAAGAAATATATCCTAAAGAGACCTTATATAGCTTTACTAGTGCTTATAAACCAAATGACATTTTCCAAGATAATATAGGCACTAAAAAAGCAGAATATGGAAAAAAGAACCAAAGGAATACCTGCTAAAGTGGCTAATATGAAAATATATGCTAAACTAAGAGGTATTCTCCATATAGGAAATAATTTAATTATACAAAAAATTGCAATCATCTCGGTATCCCACCCCATAAGCATCCCATGTAATGTAGATCTTATAAGCAAGTTAGTATATATGTAACATAAGCCTGTATATACCTGCAATTTAAACCTAAATCTATATTAAATATTCATTATGTATGTGAATTAGGATATTGGGGACCACGAGAGATGTACTGGTCCCAAGATTTAGGACCACCAAGAACGCATAAATCAAAATAATGATAGTAAGATGAAATACCAAATCTAAACATAGGTTGTGATTCCCAAAAGTTAATAAGATCATATTTAGAATTTAAACCTTTGGGAATTCGCGTTCCCAACCTAAAGATCCAGTACATCTCCCGTTTCGCCAATATCCGTTCAAGATCTCCACCTCTCTTAGGTGGTCTTACTTTTTCTGTAACACACCACCTTAATGATCTTTCTGCACCAATGGTGTGGTAGCCTTACCTAATGTGAGAGTGGACAGGTGCTCCCTGATCCTAGAGTAAAATTAGGAGAGAAATTGGGGAACTACAGGTTGAATTAAACAAGATTAAACAAGAGATGCCTAGAGCCCAATTTCATTAAATATGACAACATTTTACAGCAATCAGTGGCACAGGGTAAATCGCAGATAATGGAGCGTAAACATCTGAAATATGTGAGGGACAAATCTGATTATGACTCTAATTCTGTTTATATATGGAATAAGAAAAAAATAAATTAATTTAGACGTAATCAACCACAGTCTAAAAATAAGAATAAAAACAAGAAGGGTAGAAGAAATAGGAGGGGTAGTAAAACAGTGACCTTTTCTGACACAGATACTGATTACTCCTCAGATGACAGCAAAGCTACATGAGGCTCACCAAATACAGTAGTTGATGAGAATTTCACAACACAGAGTGCTAGGGCTGCCATTGGTGCAGTAGGAGGTGCACCTTTGCTGTCTACTGATGGAGGTAATAGCCTGGAGTTAGTTGTTAAACCAAATACTTCGACCATTCCACAGACACAGACACATTCCTCTAACACCATACAACAATTAGAATCTCGACAAACAGAAATTGAGCAGGTTTTTCCGCTAGCCCAGGCAAAAACAGGAGAGGGAACGAACCAGCCCAAAACTTTAAATCAGGAAAGATATCAGCTAAGGGGCAGTCATCCCCAAAGCAAGTACAAGTGAATAATGTAATTAATTTATCTAGTGTAATATTGATTTACGAACAAGAATATGTACTTGGTCTGGGTTTAGGATTTACACCTTCTTCTGATTTTAATGTTTTCCAAACTATACTTGATTTTAACAGATTAGTAAGGAATCTTACATTGAAAAAGCATTTTGGGAGCTCCAATACACCACTGAATTGTCCTAACACACAGACCAATGTATTAGTAACATCAAATTCCACACTTGACTTTTCGGAGTCCTGTGATATTGTCTCATTACAGACGTTGGAGTCTGAGGCTAGGACTAATTCAGAGGGTATCAGTGTAGGACCTAAGTTCAAAAGTAAATCTAGTTCTATCCATTACAATCTGGAGGTTCTGTAATAGAAACTTTTCATGCAAGAGTAGAGACTGATTTAGTAGCCTTGGGGGATGCAGTGAAGCATGATAGAACTAAAAAGAAATTCAATCTCACAAGGTTACAGAGAGAAGCATTGGTGTCACTTGAACAAAATAATGCGTTGGCAATACGTCCAGCTGATAACGGTGGATCAGTTGTAGTTATGGACAGGCTGATGTACATTTCTGAGGCTAACAGGCAACTAAATAATACACACGATTATGTTAAACTTTCAGGCGATCCCACTGGTGTGTTTAAGTTCGAGCTGATGGATCTTTTAGATGATAGGATGCATGGGGGATTTTTGGATCCACAAACAGTGGATTAATTAATAGTCCATTTTCCTAAGACCCCCTGGTTCCATCATCTACCGAAGGTCCATAAGTCCTTGATAAATGTTCAAGGCAGACCTATAATTAGTGGCATTGACTCACTCTTGGAGCACACCTCTGAGTGGCTTGATGCCATTTTACAACCCCTTGTTTCATTACACTCTCACATACGGGACACCAAACATCTACTGAATATCATACAGGATATTAAATGGGATAGTAAGAACATGTGGCTTACAATAGACGCTGTGTCTTTATATTCCTCAATACCACATGACAGTGGTTTAAAAGCATTGGAATTCTTTTTATTTCATTTTACTAACTATGACCAGGAGTTTCAGGAATTTGTTGTAAGAATAGCTAAGTTTCTTTTGATATATAACTTTTTTCGATTTGAGGGGGATTTCTTTCTCCAAAGATGTGGTACGGCCATAGGTGCCAAGTTTGCCCCATCATATGCGAACTTATATCTTGGATGCTGGGAGATGGCACACATCTTTGGAGAGGGAAATTCATTCAGGTACTTCATTGGAATGTACAAGCGTTTTATCGATGATTTGTTGTTGATTTGGTGTGGACCAGAACATTTAATTGCAGGCTTTGTAGGATAGCTTAACAGCAATGATATGGGTCTGTGGTTCACATTTGAGTACAATTCCATATCCATAAATTTCTTGGATGTGACCTTAAAAGGTAATGATGATGGTACCATTGACTCGAGTGTGTACCGCAAACCAATCTCAGGTAACACACTTCTCCATGCCTGCAGCAGCCACCCAGAGCATGTTAGATATGCAGTGGCCAAGGGTCAGTTTATGAGACTGAAGCGTCATTGTAGTAATCCTTCTGACTATCGGGTGGCTGCTGATGACTTGGAGAATAGATTACGGGAAAGGAAGTACTCTAAGAGAGACATTGAAAGGGCAAGAAAAGAGGTTAATGCCATTGATAGGCAGACTTTGATTACTGAGAACAAATCACAGGACAACCCTTCATAAACACATGGAGTTTACTTTGTAACTGGTTATAGCTCTCAATTTTGTGCCATCATCAAGAAACATTATTCTCTTTTGTCAGTGGATGATGGGTTGCAGGAGGTAGTTAAAAAAGGTTTGAGATGCTCTTATCGCAAGAGTTATACTCTAGGGTCTAGGTTAGCACCTACACAACTCAAGCAAATAGGGAGTTCCACCAGCTCATGGCTAAAACATCTGGGTATGTTCAGATGTGCATACAAAGAGAGAAGCGCTCTACCAGGAACGAACAACAGCTCAGTGGCTTGTTCTATGGCGATTTACCACCCGGAAGCAGCCTCTTTTAGACCAGTGTGCTTTTCACAGAAGAAAACTTTCCTGAAGTATATCAGTCTGATCCTGCCAATTAAGGTCAGTCCAGCCCCGAAATACCAAGCAATTCTCCTCTGAACAAGGAACATGACAACCCCAGGCGATCGTTTCGTCCTCCTATGGGCCTCGTCAGTGAGGTGCAGCCACATTCCTCTAAGCACACTGGGCAAGGAGTCCACGTCTGGTTTCCCCCATCACCCATAGGGAGACTTCCCCAGGGTCATAATAATTTGCATACAAAGAGAGAAGCGCTCTACCAGGAACGAACAACAGCTCAGTGGCTTGTTCGATGGCGATTTACCACCCGGAAGCAGCCTCTTTTAGACCAGTGTGCTTTTCACAGAAGAAAACTTTCCTGAAGTATATCAGTCTGATCCTGCCAATTAAGGTCAGTCCAGCCCCGAAATACCAAGCAATTCTCCTCTGAACAAGGAACATGACAACCCCAGACGATCGTTTCGGCCTCCTATGGGCCTCGTCAGTGAGGTGCAGCCACATTCCTCTAAGCACACTGGGTAAGGAGTCCACGTCTGGTTTCCCCTATCACCCATAGGGAGACTTCCCCAGGGTCATAATAATTTGCATACAAAGAGAGAAGTGCTCTACCAGGAACGAACAACAGCTCAGTGGCTTGTTCTATGGCGATTTACCACCCGGAAGCAGCCTCTTTTAGACCAGTGTGCTTTTCACAGAAGAAAACTTTCCTGAAGTATATCAGTCTGATCCTGCCAATTAAGGTCAGTCCAGTCCCGAAATACCAAGCAATTCTCCTCTGAACAAGGAACATGACAACCCCAGACGATCGTTTCGGCCTCCTATGGGCCTCGTCTCGTCAGTGAGGTGCAGCCACATTCCTCTAAGCACACTGGGCAATGAGTCAACGTCTGGTTTCCCCCATCACCCATAGGGAGACTTCCCCAGGGTCATAATAATTTGCATATGTTCAGATGTGGACATAGGAAGTGTAGGCCCTGCAAGTTTGTTCAAATTACTACTAACTTTAAGTCCTGTGTGACTGGAGAAACATTTGATATTCAATCATGTTTAAACTGCACGTCGGAGTGTGTAGTATATCTGTTAGAGTGTACCCTATGTCATGTTCAATATGTAGGACTCACAGGGAGAGATGTCAACTATAGGATCAGAGAGCACCTGTCCACTCTCACATTAGGTAAGGCTGCCACACCATTGGTGCAGCATTTTGCCACTAAACATGATAGAAAGATAGACTCATTAAGGTGGTGTGTTATAGAAAAAGTAAGACCACCTAAGAGAGGTGGATATCTTGAACGGATATTGGCAAAACGGGAGATGTACTGGATCTTTAGGTTGGGAACACGAATTCCCAAGGGTTTAAATTCTAAATATGATCTTATTAACTTTTGGTAATGACAACCTATGTTTAGATATGGTATTTTATCTTACTATATTATATATATACTTATTTTGATTTATGCGTTGTTGGTGGTCCTAAATCTTGGGACCAGTACTTCTCTTGTGGTCCCCAATATCCTAATTCACATACATAATGAATATTTAATATAGATTTAGGTTTAAATTGCAGGTATATACAGGCTTATGTTACATATATACTAACTTGCTTATAAGATTTACATTACATGGGATGCTTATGGGGTGGGATACCGAGATGATTGCAATTTTTTATATAATTAAATTATTTCCTATATGGATAAATACCTCTTAGTTTAGCATATATTTTCATATTAGCCACTTTAGCAGGTATTCCTTTGGTACTTTTTTCCATATTCTGCTTTTTAGTGCCTATATTATTTAGGGAAATGTAATTTGGTTTATAAGCGCTAGTAAAGCTACATAAGGTCTCTTTAGGATATATTTCTTTGGCATGAATGCAATTCAGCATTCTCTAATTAACCATTCTTTTCCTTAGATTTTGTGTTTAGGAATAATTATTATTGTTTTTCTAGGTTTTTGATTTTGATAGTGTTAGGAATGGAATCACATATATGTGTTATATAAGATATACAGAGAATTTTGTATTACTGTATCTTTAAATCTTACAGGTGAAATACACTGAATTTTATCTTTATATGATAAGTTTGATATTTCCATTTTTCTAATGCTGTTCCTTTTCTGCTACTATTTCTTGTAAGCTTTTTCCTCTCTTTTTACCCATTCCATGAACTACATATGTACTTTATTTTAACCATGTATGTATAAAGAGTATATAGTTCATTTGACACCAACGTTCCTTTAATCTTTAAATCTTTAAATCTTTGTACATCTATCTACCATGAATGTACATCTCTTTATTAATAATTGCATTTAGGAGTGATGTACCAATTGGTTTAGGGAATGTCCTATTGATAGTTATAAGTCTATATGTAATGATTACTTTCACTATTTTTGACTCTTGTATTCCGACACTCTAGTTCACCATATATTCTCATATCTTTGTATATATATATATATATATATTATGTTTTTTTGTATATATATTTTTGTATTAATATTGTAATTATTGATATAGTGTGCTATGTGTTCTCAGTCATTTAATTACAGAGTAGGCATACTTTCTTGTATATTGATTTTTTTGTGAACCAATCAAATTTTAGTGTGTGTTTTAAAAGATGGGGAGTAGACCCAGCACCTATGGCTATGTCTACGGCAAACGCCGAAATGCCTAAGCCAGTTTAGGTGTTAGGCCTACTCTGCTTATTCTATGCTTGTTCCATGTACTTTTAACTAATTGAAATAAAAGAAAGTTGTTTTTAACAAACTGTCTGAACTTCTTGTACAAATCCCTTTGCATGCCTTTATTTCTAACACCTGAGATCTCATATCTTTGAGCCCTTATAACTTTTTAAATATTTTTAATATTTTTTTAGACGGTGTTATTATGTGTATAACTTTACTTTTTAAATGTATTTTTGATATGTTTTGTACAACTTTTTTGTCTTACATAACAGTTAACCAGAGCTTTGAAGTCTTGTTAACAAGATGCGCTTTAAATTCAATTGTGCTCAAGTTAACACATTTACTTTCAACTCGTATTACGCATGCTACTTTCGACATGCACAAAGAGCCATGATATACCCAATATCGCTCACGTCCAACAGTTGTAATCTAGCCCTAATGCATTTTTCGTGTTACTTAATGTACAGTAATCTCTTTCTCTTATTAAGGACCCGATTCTCTAAAATTTTAAATCATTCCACCGGCCCTTGCATGGGAAGTCCTTATGCAATTCTCTAAAAAAAGAGCTGAATTTGGAGTTGGCAACTCCCATATATATATATATATATATATATATATATATATATATATATATTATATTAGCGCTATCATTGCTTTGCATATTTTAAGAGAAATTAGCTGGCAAATATTTGGTGAGAGAAAACCATGAAATCTGCACCTGTAAACTGTTCAGAGAATATTAAGACATTACATGGTCTTTTAAAGGGCCATGATACCCAAATGTTGAAACACTTGAAAGTGATGCAGCTGCAGCATAGTTGTAAAAAGCTGACTAGAAAATATCACCTGAACATCTCTATGTAAAAAAGAAAGATATTTTACCTAAAAAATTCGCAAAGAGTAACAATATACCCCTTACCACTCACGCTCAACAGTCAGCGTGTCATTTGTAATCCAAGCCCTATATAGTTCTAGGTATTGTTAAATAGATATTACTATATATATATATATATATATATATATATATATATATATATATATATATACCTATATATAATTATATATATATATATATATATATATATATATATTTATTTTTTGTTTTACCAATAAACATCAGATATATCAAGAATTACATATTTATGAATAAATAGAACATATTCTGCTTAATGAAGAACATTGGAATTTGAAATATTCATATTTTCTTATTTCTTTTTCTTTTTTTTTCAAATGCTTTATTGAGGTTTATAAAAAACATTACAAACAGTAAAGAGTAATTTACAAGTCGAACAAATCCCGACTCTTACATGAAAATGGAAAGTTACAGATAATCTCTCTTCTCTCATTTTCATTAGTTAATAGAAGTAAGTTTCTAGTGAGGGATCTGTTTGTTAATGAACAGTAAAGTGCAATTCAAACATAAACAACATAAGGTGTGTAACGGGGTTTGGCCTAGGCCCACAATTACCCCTGTGGGTCTTTACCCCAGCTACCTCCATGTGCTCTGCAGGCTGATCCTGAGTCTCCGCTACCTGGGAGTTGGGGTACATGACTGTGGCAGTGCCTCCACCTGACTGGGCATCCAGGGCAAGAATGGGTTTCCCAGACAGGAACATAATAAATAACTACAACACACACAGTAATAACAGTAAAACAGTATGAACATGTATTAAAGGATTATGGCAAATAAAAATAAGGCAAGAAATACAGTGGCTAACTAACACACCAACTCTCTCTAACCAGGCCCAGCACCCTCCCAAACCACCTGCGAACCCACCCTCAGGCTTCACCCTAATGGCTGATGGGTACCAGTTGGTGCACAGAAATGTTGGGGCCCTTTAAGGTAATCCACATGCATTTAAACAGTTACAGCTCATAGGAAACTGCAATCCACAGGAAGAGCTGTTTATAAGTTTATGTGATGGACAGAATGCCCTGTCAGTATGACAAGGAGAGAGGATACTTCTTACCACTAAACAGGATTCATCTGCACAGGCTGAAAGAAAACTCCAAGGTCTGCCAGTCATTTACTTTGTCTGCATTCTTCTCCACAGCTCTCTCACAGGGTCAGACTGCAGCTGGCAGCATACACTAAATCAGCAGAGGAATGCTGTTACTTTACAAGATGAAGTCTGCAGCTCTCTCACAGCCAGGCCTCACACACACCTTCACTGCTCTGACATTTCTGCTTCCTCCTGTGTCTTACACTCCTCTTTCAGTTTCGCTTGATCACATGACCAACCAGTCTAATAGTTGCCTAGGCAACTTCTCCTGCAGACTGTATACAGGTGCAAAAGTTCAACAGGAAAATGTTCAACAGGAAGGGCTACAGGTGGAATACAATAATTATGTTTCTTGCAGGAAAGTTGTGAAATGTCAGGATGTGATAGTATCTTTTTTGTACAGGTTCATAGAAAAGTAGTGGATTTAACAAAAATGGTTCATCACATCATCAGATCTTGTGTAGTGTGTGGTGCAAGTCGTTGGTTATGGGAGGTTTGTTGTGAAGTGAGGGTTTGTGGTTTTAGCTAGATTTAAGTGTTAGAGTCTGAGGTAGGGTACGAAGAGTATGGCAAATTGCTCTTGTTTGTTTCACTTGATTTATGTATTCTTCCCAGAGGAAGATATAATAGTAGTTACCAATACATTTGTTTTGTGCGTAATGATATTTTTATAGCTGGAGGGCTTGGGTGGTTATTTCACTCCAGGTAGACAGAGGTGAAGGGTTTTGTGATTTCCAATTCTTTGGTATCAGCCTTTTAGTTGAATTTACCATGATGGTCAGTAGTGAAAGTTTTAATTTACACTTTACATGAGTAAATTTGTTGAAAAGAAAAAAACAAATGTCTAGGTTAAGAGAGGTAGATAGTGCTTTCTTGATCTCTATTTTGATAGACATCCAGAAAGTTTGAACGATTGGACAGGCCCACCTTGTGTGTGTAGGGGTGCCTTCCATCATACAGTTTCTCCAGCACTCTAACGAGATTGAGGGGAGGACAGCAGGTAGACGGGATGGTGTATAATACATCTGTATAAAAAATGTAATTAATTTCCATCATGTAGATGGAGGATGAAGATTTAGTCATAGAGGAGAATTTTTTTATCCATTCTTTATGGGGAAGTTTTTCTTTGGTTTCTCTTTCCCATTTCTGAACCTATGAGGGGAGAGTCGTGGTGTAGGATTGGAGGAGTAAATGATATGTGTGTGAGAGATGGCTTTTGTTCTGGGTGTTATGGAAACATATGTGTTCAAAGCTGGTTAGGTTGTATGAGAGTTGGGTTCTGGGGTGCTTTGTGAGAAAGTTTAAAAGTTGACCATGTTTGAACCAGTTTTCATATTTGATGCCTAAGAGGGTAATGATATCTGATTGATCTTTGGGTTTCCAGTTTTGCAGGGTATATGGCAAGGTGTTGAAATGCTCACACGGGGAGTCAGGGTAACTTGAGTGGGCTGGCAAAGAGGGAAGTCCATGTTCTCGGTGAGAGTGGTCAATGGGGATGGTATTGTGGTTATGTGATGATATTGTTTGGTATGCGCATCCCATAGTCTAAGGGTTTCAGCTATGATAATTGGGAGTTTTGGTAAGTTTCTTTTATTTGGGGGTAACCAGCATTTACTACGAAGATGATAGGTGTTGGATAGCTGGTGTTCTAAGAGGACCCATTCTTTATGGGTTGAGTGTTTGCACCAATTTATCATTCTGGTGAGGAAAATAGCTTTTCTGTAGTGTGTAAGATTGGGCATTCCCAATCCACCTAGGTCTTTAGAGCGGAAAAGTGTTGATGTGGCGTTGTGGGGTCATTTGTGCTGCCATATGTAGGAAGGGATCATTTTTTGAAGATTATGGATTAATGGTCACAGGATGGGAATTGGGAGGGTTTGGAAGAGGTATAACAGTTTAGGGAGGAGAGTTATTTTAATGGCATTGATTCTGCCTATCCAGAGTAAGATCCATAATTGTCTAAAGTTTGAATAAGGGGAGGGATTGATTGAAATATTCATATTTTCATGTTGGGTTAGCTTGAGAATATCGCTCCACTCATAAAGTCATAATCTGCCCCGTAATGCATTGTTGAGTTATTTTATGTACAATAGTCTCTCACCAAGGACCCAATTCTCTAAAATTTTAAATCATCCTACCAACCTTTGCATAGGATGTCCTCATGTAATTCTCTAAAAAAAGGAGCTGAATTTGGAATACCCAGGGAGTTGGCAGCTACCCCCATAGGAGTTAATGAAGCAATTGAGAATCACATGGGAACAAATGTGACAGGAAACACCCAGTACTGATACTTTTTTTTCTGATGCATATACAAATCAAATTGTCTTGTTTTCAGCATACTTTACATTGCATTCCCATCTAGTTGTACATGTATGTATGTATATATATACAGGGAGTGCAGAATTATTAGGCAAGTTGTATTTTTGAGGATTAATTTTATTATTGAACAACAACCATGTTCTAAATGAACCCAAAAAACTCATTAATATCAAAGCTGAATAGTTTTGGAAGTAGTTTTTAGTTTGTTTTTAGTTATAGTTATTTTAGGGGGATATCTGTGTGTGCAGGTGACTATTACTGTGCATAATTATTAGGCAACTTAACAAAAAAACAAATATACACCCATTTCAATTATTTATTTTTACCAGTGAAACCAATATAACATCTCAACATTCACAAATATACATTTCTGACATTCAAAAACAAAACAAAAACAAATCAGTGACCAATATAGTCACCTTTCTTAGCAAGGACTCTCAAAAGCCTGCCATCCATGGATTCTGTCAGTGTTTTGATCTGTTCACCATCAACATTGCGTGCAGCAGCAACCACAGCCTCCCAGCCACTGTTCAGAGAGGTGTATTGTTTTCCCTCCTTGTAAATCTCACATTTGATGATGGACCACAGGTTCTCAATGGGGTTCAGATCAGGTGAACAAGGAGGCCATGTCATTAGATTTTCTTCTTTTATACCCTTTCTTGCCAGCCACGCTGTGGAGTACTTGGACGCGTGTCATGGAGCATTGTCCTGCATGAAAATCATGTTTTTCTTGAAGGATGCAGATTTCTTCCTGTACCACTGCTTGAAGAAGGTGTCTTCCAGAAACTGGCAGTAGGACTGGGAGTTGAGCTTGACTCCATCCTCAACCCGAAAAGGCCCCACAAGCTCATCTTTGATGATACCAGCCCAAACCAGTACTCCACCTCCACCTTGCTGGCGTCTGAGTCGGACTGGAGCTCTCTGCCCTTTACCAATCCAGTCACGGGCCCATCCATCTGGCCCTCTCATTTCATCAGTCCATAAAACCTTAGAAAAATCAGTCTTGAGATATTTCTTGGCCCAGTCTTGACGTTTCAGCTTGTGTGTCTTGTTCAGTGGTGGTCGTCTTTCAACCTTTCTTACCTTGGCCATGTCTCTGAGTATTGCACACCTTGTGCTTTTGGGCACTCCAGTGATGTTGCAGCTCTGAAATATGGCCAAACTGGTGGAAAGTGGCATCTTGGCAGCTGCACGCTTGACTTTTCTCAGTTCATGGGCAGTTATTTTGCGCCTTGGTTTTTCCACACACTTCTTGCGACCCTGTTGACTATTTTGAATGAAACTCTTGATTGTTCGATGATCACGCTTCAGAAGCTTTGCAATTTTAAGAGTGCTGCATCCCTCTGCAAGATATCTCACTATTTTTGACTTTTCTGAGCCTGTCAAGTCCTTCTTTTGACCCATTTTGCCAAAGGAAAGGAATTTGCCTAATAATTATGCACACCTGATATAGGGTTTTGATGTCATTAGACCACACCCCTTCTCATTACAGAGATGCACATCACCTAATATGCTTTATTGGTAGTAGGCTTTCGAGCCTATACAGCTTGGAGTAAGACAACATGCATAAAGAGGATGATGTGGTCAAAATACTAATTTGCCTAATAATTCTGCACTCCCTGTATATTAAACTAGTGCTGTAATTGCTTTGCATACTTTAAGACAAACTTACCAGCATATATTTGGTGAGATAAAACCAAACCTGCAGTTGTAAAATGTTCATAGAATATTAAGACATTAAAATATAGCAAAGGAGAAAAGCGCAAGACCCCAGATCTCTGTGCAGCGTTAAACACCTTTAATAGACTCCTAACATGAGGTAATACACTCAAAAGAAAAAAAAAACATATATGTGCATTTAGTGCATAAATGTGCACAAAAATATATCACTGTATGTCTTGTATTCTTATCTGGTTCCCAAATAGTCCCCAGAGTAATCCTATTCCGTCCACAGATGTGTTACAAATGATGTCGTTGTTGTATAAAGTCCAATGTACAACAAATAAACAAACAGATAAACTTACTAAAGAGTTCCTGAGGAGAGGTAACCCTGGGCTTCACTGCGCCCTGTATATTCAACATTTAGGAACGGAAGCCTCACTGGGACCTAATTCCTCCTAAAGCGGATGTTCCGCCTAACAACTGACAAACAGCTGATTGTAGCAGATTGACGCGCGTTTCGTTCCGTTAGTGACTGAACTTTCTCAAGAGTCTACAATCAGTAGTTTCTGTCATGCTTATATACCTTAAACATATTTGACACTCCCCTATTAGGTACAAGAATTGATTATAGATCTGTTATAAAAATATTTGCTATATCAAATTGGACATTATCCAATTCTATTATAACTCGTATTGTTAAAGTAATGGTTCTTATTGAAACCAGTCTCTATTTGTAAATGAGTATTTAATTTGTCATAAATAATAACATAACCAAATAACTTATATAATACTTCAATTGTTATACTAATAGTTAATAAGGCTCAAATAAATATTATATTTAATCTCAAGTTAAATAGTTAGCATTTAAAAACATATTAAAAATTACATATAATAAAATGCGTTCATAAATATAGTATAAAATAAATAAAAACCATATTTATATATATAAAAAAATATATAAAAACAAGAATATGATATAACAAGGTACTATAATAAAAATTACAAAGTATCCCTAACCTATTCATGAGGTTTGAAGAGCTGCATCAACATCGTTTCCTAACTACCTTTAGAGACCATTTCAGTTTTTCTCCTGTGACTGTGCGGACATCTATAGATCTTTTATAAAAGGACAGTAACCGTTTTTTCCTAATTTTTACATAACTTTTTACTATATTCATTGTATTTATTTATATATATTTTATATATGTGATTATATGGTTATTATTTATTATATTGCAGTGCACTTTTAAATTCACATAGGTGTTTTATATGAACTTAAGTGTTTCTATTTATAAGTATTTATTTATATATATATATATATATATATATATATATATATATATATATATATATATATATATATATATATATATATATATGCATATATACATATATATATATATTATAACTTTAGATAGATTGTCTCCTACCTTAGATAGATAGCGCTGAGTATTTATTTTGTTTTTTGATACATTACAATATACTTTAAATATTGCTTTTTTACTTTGTTAAAGGTTATTATTCCTGCACAATTTAAATAAAAATTGTACTGCATAATTTAAATATGCATTTTGCTAAATATTTGTCATACAAATTTTAATTCTACTAGGAATACAATTTTGAATTTTAAATAAAACTGCTTATTTTATTGAGCGCAATATTGTACTGTGTGTAAGTTTATTCATTTTGTGATTAGTTGACAGCTGTCACATGATGCAGGAAAAAGAAAAGTTGAACTAAGTTTGAATTTTGTCAGAAAAAAAAAAAAACCTCTGCTTTTTATTTAAAATTCAGACTTAGGCCCTGATAATTAATAAATTGTCAGACCCGCAAGAAAATGCCTTTTTGGCCTTGTAAGTCTCGTAATCCATGGGTCTTGTGGTATATTCCAAAAAAGTGGACTGAAGATCTTTGTTCAAATGAGTCACTCATCTGTGATCATTTATTATAAACTGTACGTTCACTCTTTCTTTTTAGAACGACATCAAACAATGCCTATCACCTAGGTTAAGAGTTTTGCGCTATACCGGGTGCATAAGGAACGCCATAAAATGAGTGGTCCCGAACTTTCCATAACGATGCCATTACAAGTTACTGAAAAACCTCCTTGTGCTATGCGTTATGGTGCGTTAAGCTCCATACCGCACAAAAGCCAAGGGCTGGGTTTACGTGCTCGTGCACACTTTTCCCCACATACATCAATGGGGAGAGAGTGTTAGAAAAAACTAACACTTGTGATCGCGGATCGGCAAATCGCTGTAACGCAACCCCATTGATGTCTATGGGGAAAAGAAAGTTATGTTTAACCTAACACCCTAACATAAACCCCTAGTCTAAACAAACCAAATCCTGACTTCGCCGATACTAATAAAAATTATTAACCCCTAATCCGCCACCCCCCGACATTGTGGACACTAATAAAAGCTATTAACCCCTAATCTGCTGCCCCGGCACCTAAATAAAGTGATTAATAGACATGTGCATTTCGTTTCAGACGAATTTTTGACCGATTCGGAGATTGGAATGCATCTGAATTTCCGAATCGATACCATAACAAAAATCCTGAAAAATTCAGAAAATTAATAAATCAGTTTCTAAATTTTCGGATCCATTATTCATATTCGGAATTTTTCATTGTTCTAATCTAAACCACAGTTCCGACATCGCCGACACTAACTAAATCACTGAATAAAGATATTAACTCCTAAACTGCCGTTCCCCGACATCTCCGATACCAACTAAATCACTAAATAAAGCTATTAATCCCTAAACTGCTGTTCCCCGACATCGCCGAAACTAACTAAACCTATTAACCCCTAAACCGTAGTTCCCAGACATCACTGACACTAACTAAACCTATTAACCCCTAAACCGCAGTTCCCCGACATCAGCGACACTAACTAAACCTATTAACCCCTAAACCACCATTTAAAAACATCGTCAACACTAACTAAACCTATTAACCCCTAAACCGCATTTCCCCGACATCGCCAACACTAAATGAAACACTAAATAAACCTATTAACCCCTTAACCTGCCTTTCCCAAACATCGCCAATACTAACTAAACCTATTAACCCCTAAACCAACGGCCCCCACATCGCAACAACCAAAATTAAACTATTAACCCCTAAACCTAACACGCCTTAACTTTAACATAATTAAAATAGACCTAAATTAAAGTTACAATTATTAACTAACTACCCATCCCAAAATAAAAACCCCTAATCTATAATAAACTACTAAGGGCCCTTAAAAGGGCCTTTTGTAGGGCATTGCCCTAAAGTTAACAGCTCTTTTGCCAACAAACAAAAACAAACACCCCCTAACATTACAAACCCCACCCCCCAAACCCAAAAAATAAAAAAAGTCCAGACAGGAGGTCCATCGGTCCGACGTGGAGGTCCTCTTCATGTGATTGTCTGCCGCACACTGAGGATTCAATGCAAGGTACCCCTTTTATATTGGGGTACCATTGCATTCCTATTGACTGAAAAATTTAAATCAACCAATAGGAATGAGAGCTGCTTAAATCCTATTGTCTGATTTAAACAGCTAATAGGATTTAAGCAGCTCTCATTTCTATTTGCTGATTTGAATTAGGTTTATTTTTATTTTGTGGGTTTGGGGGATGGGGGTTTGTAATGTCAGGGGGGGTTTGTTTTTATTTTTTGCAAAAGAGCTGTTAAATTTAGGGCAATGCCCTATTATAGATTAGGTGGTTGTTTTTTGTTTTGTTTTTTAAACGGGGTATTAGAATAGGAATCATTTTTATTTTTTTGGATAATTTTGTTTTTGATTTTTAGTAATCTTAGGTTTTATTAGTGTAAGCTTGGGTTTTATTTTTATTTCACAGGTAAGTTTGTATTTATTTTAACTAGGTAGTTAGTAAATAACAAAGGGGTTTTTTGGTTAAGCACACCACAAAAGGACTGTTTGATCTTAGCAAACATATTGTGGGAGTGCTACCGAAGTGACCAAAACAATTACAAGACAACAAAAAGTATCAGTGCACATCCAACCACTTAAGTCCACTCTTTCATGGCATATTTGTATATGCTTCTGTCTGTCAAATATACTTACATAGCTTCTAATAAGATTGGAATAAACATCTCGCAATAATATTGGCTTATATTTGAGCTGCAAAAACAAATATACTTCTATCTGCTAAATATACTTACATAGTTCAAATAAAATTGGGATTAACATCTCACAATAATATTGATTTATATTTATGCTGCAAAAAATTGCCTGTTAAATTTAAATAAAATAGGGATCTTAGTCACACAATGGGCGCCATGTACTAAGGCGTCAATTTTTTTGCACAGACCGTATCGAATTAACCCGCAGGCATTCGCACCATGCGGATAGAACTTCATTACATGAATGTACTAAAAACCAAGCACTAAAATTTTGCTTCTATTGTGTCTCGAAGACAATCGGATTATTGATAACTTTGAAGCTTCGTTCGGCGCGAAAGAGCAAAGTTACAAAGCAGTCTGCAACCTGATTGGTTTAGTTCTTTACCCACGTGACGATCTAGGTGTCATAATCGTACACGTACCTTGGAAAAACGACCATCAATGCATCAATAACTTTGGTTAAGTGCCTAGAAAAAGCAGACTGCCTGATGCCAATTATAACGCTAGACACAGCTTGGAATGAACCGGTGGGAAAAAATGTAAGGCTGCCAACAGTTTTAATAGTCCGGGTATGGCTTGTGAACGCGCTGTCATAGGCTCCAGGTATTCTGATATTTCATTGTAAAGTTCCATAATAGCTTCTCTGTCCAAACGGAATCTCTGGATAATCTCCCGATCAGAAATGACTTCCAAACCCATACATGGAAGGAAAACTCTAGGGACTCGGACTCTTCTACCTCTCCTTCTTTGCAATCCATTGTTATCAACCTGTGCCTGTATAGCCCTTCTTCCTCGTAATTGAATCAATCGGAAAAGAAACATGTGTAAAAGTGTCTCCATCTTCATTCAGTGATCCAAAAACCAATAATGATACAATAGTAGTCTAGTCTAGTATATAGTCTAGTCCTTCACTTAAGTACTTCTACCTGGCGTCAGGTTAATACCCCTATAGTTTTCTATTGTATTCGCTACCTAAATGGTCTCAAAGCAAATCACGCGAAGTTACAGTGAAAGTTGGAGCGGACGGATTAGTTGTAACATTCATAATTTCCGATTACAGCGAATTTACGTGCGATCGAACATGTAGTAAGTGGAAAAAGGCTTCGGAACGATCAGTTGAGTACAATTACGATAGCTGATGAAAAATAGTGAGCAAATTTTGACGCGGAAATACAGTCGGACGGTCACTTCGAAACTTAGTACATGGCGCCCAATATGATCATATTCTGCTAAGCCAATATTATTGCGAGATGTTTATCCCAATCTTATTAGAAGCTATGTAAGTATATTTGACAGACAGAAGCATATACAAATATGCCATGAAAGAGTGGACTTAAGTGGTTGGATGTGCACCGATACTTTTTATTGTCTTGTAGTTAGTAAATAGTTGTAACTAGCTTAGGTTTTATTTTTATTTCACAGGTAAGATTGTATTGATTTTTAATAGGTAGTTAGCTAATACTCTATTTTAATTATGTTAACGTTAGGGGGTGTTTAGGGGTTAATATAGTTTAATTTAGGTTGTTGCGATGTGGGTGCCGGCAGTTTAGGGGTTAATAGGTTTAGTTAGTGTTGGCCGTGTGGGTGTACAACGGTTTAGGGGTTAACAGGTTTAGTGTTTTAGTTAGTGTTGGTGATGTGTGTGTCTACAGCGGTTTAGGGGTTAAAAGGTTTAGTTAGTGTTGGCGACGTTTAGGAATGGCGGTTTAGGGGTTAATAGATTTATTTAGTGTTTTAATTAGTGTCGGCGATGTCTTGGAACTGCGGTCTAGAGGTTAAGAGGTTTAGTTAGTGTCGGCGATGTTTGGGAACGGCGGTTTAGGGGTTAATAGGTTTAGTTAGTGTCGGCGATGTTGGGGAACTGCGGTTTTGGGATTAATAGCTTTATTTAGTAATTTAGTTACTGTCGGCGATCTTGGGGAACTGCAGTTTAGGGGTTAATAGGTTTAGGCAGTGTTGGCGATGTGGGGGGGGGCGGCGGTTTAGGGGTTAAAAGGTTTAGTTAGTGTCGGCAATGTGCGTAGTGGCGGCGGCGGTTTTAGAAAATTTTGTTTGGGCAATCGCTGGCATATTAGTTATTTTTAGTTAAATCGTTTATTCAGATACTTTCATTTCTCGGATCCATTTTAAACTTCAGAATAGAATAATGCATATGAATAAAGCATGGATCCGAAAAAATGATTTAACTTAACAAAACTCATTTGCCGAATTTTTTTTTTTAAACTTAACTAAACTAATTTCCCGAAATGAAATTATTTAACTAATGAAAACGAAACAAAACAAATTTTTTAGCGTTGCACATGTCTAGTGATTAACCCCTAATCTGCCGCTCCCTGACATCGCCAACACTAAATAAACCTATTAACCCCTAAACCACCGGCCCCCCACATCGCAACTAATAAATAAATAGACTTAGGTTTTTTTATTTTGGGGGGGTTGGTTGGGTGGGGGGTTTTACTGTTGCGGGCACTTTGTTTTTTTTTTCTAGGTAAAAGAGCTTATTGCTTCAGGGCAATGCCCTACAAAAGGCCCTTTTAAGGGCTATTGGTAGTTTATTGTAGTTTAGGGGGTGTTTTTATTTTTGGGGGCTTTTTTTTCGTTTTATAGGGCTATTAGATTAGGTCTGATTGTTTTTATTTTTGATAATTTTGTTTATTATTTTTTGTAAAGTTAGATTTTTTATTTTTTTCACAGTACTAGTTTTTTTAAATTCGTAATTTAGGTTTTTTAATTGGTAGTTTTTTTTAATCTTATTAGAATAGTAATGTTAGGTTAATTTATAATTTAATGTTAGTTTTTTTTATTTCACAGGTAAGTTTTTATTTATTTTAAGATATTTATATTGTAAGTTTTATTTTAAAATTAGGGGGTTTTAGGTTTAGGGGTTAATAGTTTAATTTAGTATTTTGTGATGTGGGGGTCCGGCGGTTTAGGGGTTAATAGGTTTATTTATTAGTTGCGATATAGGGGGTCAGCGGTTTAAGGGTTAATATGTTTATTTATTAGTAGCGATGTGGGGGGCCAGGGGTTTAGGGGCTAATAGTTTTATTTAGTATTGGCAATTTCATGGGGTGGTGTTTTAGGAATTAATCATTTTATTTAGTGTCAGCAATGTCTGGGAGCGGCGTTTTAGGGTTACTAGATTTATTTAGTGTTGGCGATGTGGGTGGGCGGCGGATTAGGGGTTAATAGGTCTATTTAATAGTCGTGATTTGGGTGTGCGGCAGATTAGGGGTTAATATGTTTAATATAGTAAATAAACAAACAAATATAGTGTTTGCGATGCGGGAGGGTAGCAGTTTCAGGGTTATTAGTGCAGTTTATGGGTGTTAGTGTACTTTGTAACATTTTAGTCATGAGTTTTGTGAAACATTTTTGTTTTGCGAAATCCATAACTACTGGTCTCAAATGGCGGAATGGCTAGTGTCAGTATATGCTGTAATGCTAGCATTTTAGCTGGACCGCACAACCTGTAATATGCCACTATGGAAAATCCTGCACTCAAACGTAATTTTTTTGAGTGCAGAATGGACGTTGTGTTACAGGCTAAAATGCTTGCGGTATAGCAATACCGCAGCGACTCATAATATGCATTACCGGCCATTCCAGCGTAATGGCCAATTTTTCAGCGGTAATAGCTGTAATGCACCGTAACGCAAAACTCATAATCTAGGTATATGTAAACTAAGTTTCACTGTACAGCCACTAGATTTCACACACTCAAAATTCTCTGGTGAGACTGATATGGCTGAAAAGGTGCATCCAACATGAATGGCTTCTTCATTATAATTATTGCAAATCAGGTTTATTGTCAAAATGTACAGACTTTCAGCTGTTTGCAATGAACAAATCAAACAAAAGCAATTGAAATAGCTCAGCACAACGAATGCTTCAAGTGATTTCCCCAAATTCTACTGAAAATGCAACATTAAATGAATTCTGAAGTCTCAAAATTATTCAACCCCTTCATGGCAAGCATCTTCAGCACTTTGTAGAGCACCCTTTTGCTGATATGATCCACTGCAAATGAAATGCAGACACCAGCTCCTGGCAGCATTCCTGAGGAATTTTAGCCCATTCCTCATGTGCAACGACCTCTAGTTCAGTAATATTCTTTGGTTTGTGTGCAGCAACCGCCTTTTCAAATCCCACCAGAGATTTTCTATGGGGTTCAAGTCAAAGGACTGTGATGGCCACTGTAGAAACTATTTCAGGACCTCTTCTGCAACTAAGCCTTGGTGGAATTTAAGGTATGCTTGGGATCATTGTCCTGTTAGAAGGTCCAATGACACATTTGACTGCATGTTAGAAATATGGCTAAGTCAAAAGAATGGTCCAAAAAGTTAAGAGAAACGATCATCCCCCTTCAAAAACAAGGAACAGGATACAAAAAGATAGCGAAGGCACTGAATGTTCCTAGAGACTCCATTGGAAGCATAGTTTGCAAGTTCAAAGTTAAAGGAACAGTGCTTACACTACCTGGACAGGGCAGAAAAAGGAAGCTATCAAAGGCTGCAACCAGATTTCTGAGAAGGCAGGTTGAGAAAAACTCATGAGTGACTGCAAAAAACCTGCAGCAAGACTTGGTGGCAACAGGCACTGAGGTTTCAGTTTGCACAGTAAGGCAAGTGCTAAACACAGAAGGTTTCCATGCCAGAACTCCAAGACGTACACCACTACTGACCCAAAAGCACAAGAAAAGTTGACTCCAATATGCACAAAATCATATAAAAAAGGCACAGAAGTTTTGGGATTCTGTTCTGTGGAGCGATGAAACAAAACTGGAACTTTTAGGCCTGATGGATCAGTGATATGTCTGGAGGAAGAAGAATGAAGCATACGCTGAAAAGAACACTCTGCCTACAGGTTTGCATCCTCTGGCACTGGAAACCTAAAGCATGTGGAAGGCAATATGGATTCAATGAAGTATCAGGAAATCCTAGGTAAAAACATCATGCCGTCTGTGAGGAAGCTGAAGCTTTGGTGACACTCAACAAACCCCTAGCAAGTTCAGATATTACAAGTGTTCTAGCTCAAGCATACCTGGTGCAACTAATAAAGCCCTTGATTAGTTGCATCAGGTGTGCTTGAGACCCCTGTTTGTCTGTTGTGAGGGATTCTATTCAGGCGGTTGAATAACTTTGAGAATTAATTAAAAGTTGTATTTTTAGTTGATTTTGGGGAAACCACTTGAAGCATTCGTTGTGTTGAGCTATTTCAATTGGTTTTGTTTGATTTGTTCATTGCAAACAGCTGCAAGTCTGTGGATGTTGACAATAAACCTGATTTGAAATAGGGGTTGAATCATTTTGATTACAACTACAGTATATTTGAATTACTGTCGTAATCTCAAAAAGGTTTTTATTTTTTGTTTTGCAATTTTCTTTTTTTTTTTATGCAGATTTATTTTTGCTGTTATCAATGCGACTTTATCACATCTAAATTGCCTCCCCCCCATAAAATAATTTACACTTTTATCAGGAGGAACAATTAAAAATATTTCAGTTTATTTTACTTTATGTTGAAATTAAATATATTATATATGCAAGTACCCACATTCCAAAAATGCACCCTTTTACCAAAGAAAGCACATGTCAAGTTTGTAGTCATCATTCCCTTTGAATTGCACTTATTGGTCTAGGTAAATTAACTATAGAACTAAATAAAAAAAAAATATTTTATGCACTAGATAAATGTTGTGCTCCAACATAATTAATTTTAGTATAGACCTTCAACATGAATATTATAGTGTTCACTATATTACCACTTGCACAATAAAAATGTAAGTGGTATGAATTGTGCTCCAGTTCTTGGTATTCTTGGCCATAATTTATAAAGTTAATTTAAAAAATCAAAATAATTGAAATATTTATTATATGTAATGCCTAAACTCAGCATCAGCATTGTAAGAGAAAAAGATTAAGCAATGATAAAAATGTGAACAAACTTTAATTATGCATACCAGTATATGCAGCATGCAACCACATTATGTCATTTTATTTCCAGGCACCACATGAGATGCCATCATAGTTACTTGTAATAAACAGTTAATTCAAATAAAATGCAGCATATTATGAATAATATTTAAAAAGCGCCATAAAGGAGTAATTAAATGAGCTCACTATAGACTATTGGTACTTGAGGCGACCCTCTGATCATATTACATACCACAAGAGAATTATGGCTGATGCTACAACAAATATTTAAATAAATGCAATTTAATAAAAGGAGGCACTGCTATATATGACAATGCACTTGCTAATTTTGTATCTGATTTAACAAATTAACATGGCTGTTGCAATGTATAAAATAAAAATAATTTAGGCACAAGTCAAGAAAGACGTGTAGAGACAAGACACTATTAATATGATATAAGAAGTAAAGAAATACTGTAATTGTTGAGTTGCATCTTTAAATATTTTTTATTGATTAGTTACATTGACCTTTTTCTCTAAAGACTTGATAGGCAGGAAGTAATGCACAGTTAATTATGATTGATTTACTGTGGTTTAAAATGAGTGCTTATATATTTTTCTTTGGACCTTGATGACCCTCTGTAACTATTCTTTTGAGGACAAAAATTAAAAATCAAACTGAGAACTCATTTATTTTTCTAATTGTCTTTGTTTACGAAATCATATTTGACATATAAGTATTTTATGGAGAAGTTTTATGTAATATAATTCAAATGTTATCAATACATTAATAGAGCGATATAGAAAATTTAAAGTATAGATAAATAGAAATCTTGAATACACTGCCAGACAAATATACAATTGTATTCCTTTTGATAATGCATAAACAGAAATAAAACATGAGAAACCCACTCTCGAAAGTGAATTGATTTATTGTACTGGGGAAAAAACTGTCAAAACACAGGAAAAGATCCTAATAATAATAAAAAAGATAGTAGGCTTTAGTTAATATATTATCTAAAATTGTCTAATATTATGGGCCATTTTGGGTTGTCCATAACATGGAGTTGCAAAGAAACACAATTAGGTCACTTGTAAGTGTGGTGAACCATGGAAATACATAATAATAATAATAATAATAATAATAATAAACTTACAAAATATACTGAATAGCTGACAACTATGAAGTGAAAAAGATATTTCTAACAACTGAAGTGATATAAGTAATATGAAACAATGAGCAAATTCAGGACACTTACCTACAGCAGCAACTGTTGTCACTTCTGAATGATCAGAAACAGAAAATCACCCTTCAATCAGTACAATAATGTCTGAGGAAAATACAGAGAAAGGTCACCTTGGTGAATTGGGTTAGTATATTCTAGAGTGCACATAGAAAAAAGAGACAAGAATTAATACAGACAGAGAATAGATATGAGGTTATTGTGATTCTAGCTGAAATCGAGAACGAGAAAGCAATTAATGTAGACTCTCTGGAATTAGTTACTTGCTTAGAAGCTAAAATGATGTATGGATGATTCTCAATTAACACATTTTTACAGGTTTCTTTTGTATTTCCTTTAATATTTGAATGTAGTTTGTTTTCAGATAATGCTACAGAGGAAATACAAACATAAATAAAAACATACTACTTATAGAGAGGTAAACAACTGTCACTGCAGTTGCATGTTTTGTTTTTGTTGTTGAATTGGAATTATAGGAGCATATTTATAAAAGTGCGAGCGGACATAATAATACGATGTAGTGTATCATGTTCACTGCACATAGATAAATGCTGACAGCATACACTGTCAACATTTATCATTGCACCAGCAGTTCTTGTGAACTGCTGGTGCAATGCCGCTCCCTGCAGATTTCAGGTAAACAAAGTCGCGGAAGTCAGAGTCTGTTTAGTTCTCCTTACGTGTTTTGAAGTTTACCAATGTACACACCTTCTTCGTCAGAGTAATATTTTGAAAGACGCTCCGATCCCTGTTTTTAAAAACAGGCTCTGGCCTGCCCCCCACTAGAATCCATTTGTATTGGTCATAACACTAGTCATTTGATCATGACGTATTGCATACATGTCATTTGATGTTATTGAGGCCCCCTATTCCAGCAGGCCAGTAACGGAGACACCTAAAACAGAAGTCATGTGACACGATTTACTCTCCTATACTACGTCTAATATTGCCTAATGATTGCGCTAGTTGGCAATGTTAAAAATACTTTGCATTATTCGTTTACTTTCTAGGATATCTTTCTCATACATAGAGGCCTATTTATTAACGGTCTTGCGGACCTGATCCAACAGTGCGGATCAGGTCCGCAAGACCTCGCTGAATGCACTCTCCGTATTCAGCATTGCACCAGCAGCTCACAAGAGCTGCTGGTGCAACGCCGCCTCCTGCAGACTAGCAGCCAATGGGCCGCCAGCAGGGAGGTGTCAATCAACCCGATCGTACTCGATCGGGTTGAATTGTGGCGATTCCTGTCCGCCTGCTCAGAGCAGACGGACAGGGTTATGGAGCAGCGGTCTTTAGAAACAAGGGCCCTCAAGCGCCATACGGAGCTTGATAAATGGGCCTCATGGGATGTCATGAGAAAGTCCCCTTTGCAAGGTTATTACTTTTTGTAAAATATTGCATCAATTTAGAAAAACGGCATATTGCAAACAAATGGTTATGTATACAAAACACACAATTATCTGTACAAACACTTATTTTTTCCCCTTATCATATAAGAGGACACATTCTGACACTGAATAATATGTATCTGCAAATAGCTGCTGGTACCTATTCATCTTATATTGTGCCATATTCGTATATAAATGGGAATAATATTGAGCCAAAAAGAATATATATATATATATATATATATACACAGAGCTTCTATGCAAAGAGTTCAAAATTAATAGTCCAATCCATTTTTGCGGATTCATTATATATTAAATTCACAAGATCTTAATGCAAAAATGATAAGTATCAATAATAATAATTTTGTATCCAAATAGATTAAAACTACTGCCTGACATAATTGTTTGCTAACTATTTGTCCCATTACTCTTAGCTAGTTTCTCAGAGGGATTCACTAGGTATAAATTAGGAAAGAGGGGGTAAAGAACAAAGAAGAAAAAAATAAAAAGAATAGAACAGAATATGGTATATATATATATATATATACACACACACTCACATTGGAGCCCTTTACAGTCAAGTAGATAAAAACACGTAAAAACATTTGTAACCAATATTTAAATAAATAAATATATATATATATGTTTTTTTTTTTTTTTAAAGTTTTCTTTATTAATAGAAATCAAACAATTACATCTGTAATATCAATAATACAGTTCAGGTCTCAGTTAATACACAGGCAATATGTCAACAGTGTCATTCTATTAAATCAAAACTGGGTATATGTACAGAGTTGGTATTCTAAAACAGATTAGTGTCTAAGGCATTGTAAGTTCTTTACTTTTTCCAGCATACAAATATTCTTCCCATATAAACACAATAGAATAATATTCTTCCAGTTTGTTCACTAAACCATAATGGTATTTCTCTAGGGATAAAGTTAAGGTTATAGAATTTATCCATTCCTCTCTAGTTGGAACATCAACACTTTTCCATCGTCTTGGAATTAACTGTTTAGCACAGTTCAGCATGATATTCAGTATTACCATTCTAAGCCTACATCTAATCTTGGTTGGCTTGTGGAATAAACACGTCTGTGGGTCTAAGGATATGTCATGGTGCGTGGCTTTGCGAATCTCAGAGGTCACCAGACTCCAAAATTCCTGTATTTTTGGACAGTGCCACCACACATGGAGCAGTGTACCTGTCTGGCCACAATTTCTCCAGCATAGAGCTTGGGTGTTAGGGTAGATCAGGGATAACCTATGCGGTGTCAAATACCATCTACTTAATAGCTTCATGTTTGTCTCCCTAAATTTCATAGATGTGGTGGAAGAGTTCATGTGTTTAATTATGGTAAGCCAGTCCTTCTCTGTAATTGGGGAATTTAAATCTTTCTCCCACTTCTCTGTATATGAGGGTTGCTTGCGTGAGTGATAATTTAGTAATTGTTGGTAGGCCATGGAGAGATGGCCCTTAGTTGCCATTTGTAAGAAACATATATTTTCAAATGGTGTGCGTGCTCTAAGAATTTGCTGCTTATCAAGGTGTGTACTAATGTAATGCTTGAGTTGGAGAAACTTATACCATTGTTGGAAGTGATCAATATTCAATTCTGTTAGCTCTTCTTTTGTATATAGGGTGTGTCCCCTTAAAACCTTACTAAATGGAATTAGAGTATGAATCGTACTATCGGTTTTACCAATACTTTTGTACTTTATTTGGAAAATAGGATTAGTGATGATTGGGGATAAGGGGGAGGGAATGGATGATATAGAAGGGAAATGTTTGAGAGCGTAGTGCCAAGATCTAAAAGTTTCTCTTGTGAGTGAGGATATTGACGTAGTATATTTTTGTTCAGTTGGGGATATCCAGCAGGCGCTACCTAGATTGGGAAAAGAAGCTAGTGAGTGTTCTAGTGTAATCCATTCCTTATTTATACCGTTTTTACACCAGTCTATGATTCGTACCAGCTGTGTTGCTAATCTATATAGTGCTATATTTGGGGCCCCTAATCCACCTCTATCTTTAGACATATACAACGTGTGCATAGGAACCCTTATCATATGTTCAGACCAGATAAAGGAGTTGAGGACCTTTTGTAGAGAGCGTATATATGAGTCAGGGAGTTGTATGGGGAGGGCTTGGAATGTGTATAGTATTTTGGGGAGTACCATCATTTAAATTGAGTTTATATGACCAATCCAAGATATAGTTTTATGTTTCCACTCATGTAGTTCTTTTTTAAGTGTCTGCAATTATGGGAGGTAGTTTAATGAAAATATTAATTACTTATTTTCAGGGATTTGAATACCTAAATATTTAATTGATTTTGTATTATGGTGATACCCAAAGTCTGTTTGTATCTTATCCACCAAGTTAGGAGGGTTGTAAAAGCTGATGAATTCTGACTTAGTTTCATTAATTTTGAAGAAAGAATACTTGCTATAGTTTGAGAGTTCTGATGATAATGCTATGAGTGACGTGGAAGGGGATGTTAATGTGAGCATTACGTCGTCGGCATATAATGCCATTTTATACTGATTGCCTTGAACCTCAATTCCTTTTATATCTGAGTTCTTCCGGATTCTGGATGCCAAAATTTCCATTGCCAGGACAAACCACAAAGGCGAGAGAGGGCAGCCCTGTCTCGTGCCATTGGTTATAGTTATTGGGGGGGTTAGGGAATCATTTAATCTAAGTCTAGCCGAGGGGGAATTATACAATGCAAATATTTTTTCAACTATTGTTTGTCCAAATCCAAATTTATATAAGGTGGCCTTCAAGAATTTCCAGTTTAATCTATCAAAAGCCTTTTCGGCATCTATTGATAGGAATATAGTTGGTATCTCATTAACTGTGACGTAGTCGAGAAGGTTAAGTAGTTTTATTGTATTGTCCCTGGCCTCACGGAAGGGAGTAAATCCCGCTTGGTTGACATGTATTAGTGTAGGGAGAAGTTTGTTAATACGGGAGGCAATAATCTTAGCGTAAAGTTTTATATCTGTATTAATTAAGGAGATAGGGCGGAAACTTGATGGGGTTGTGGGGGGTTTATCAGGTTTAGGTAGTACTGTTATATGAGTCAGGGAGGGGAGGGTACAGTTCTGTAGGTAGTGTTCTAACTCTGAGTCTTCAATGGACTCAGCGTTAGCAAGAGCGATATTATATAATTTGAGGTAGTATTCCTGAAATTGTGTACCTATATCTGGGGTAGTTTGCACCTTTTGTTTTTGAGGGGTGATCAGGTGGTGGATGTATGATTTCAATTTTCTCTTTTTAAGAGCTCTGGCTAGCAATTTCCCCACCCTATCACCTTCATAGAAGAATTTTTGTTTAACTTTATGAGTGATAGCCTGCTGTTCTTGGGCTAGGAGAGATTTCAATTGGTTTCTTGTGCTCATTAAGTCTTGTAATATTTGGGTGTCAGTAGGTGTTTTTTTATGTTGTAGGTCTAATTTAGATAGTGATTCAGCCAATTCAGTATATCTTAAGCGGGCTATTTTTTTATTCTGTGCCTTGATTTTTAGTAACTCCCCTCTCATGTAACATTTATGTGTTTCCCACAAGGTGGAGATATCAATGTCAGGGTTGTTATTGATTACAAAAAATTCCTGCAGGGAACGTGTTAAGGCCTCTGTGTGTTCAGTGTTGTGTAATATTGTATCGTCCAACTTCCATATGAATTCAGTATTCCTAGAATTGGGCCAATTTAGAGAAAGTAATACAGCTGAATGATCCGACCATGTGGTGGCTTTGATTTGGGAGTTTGAAAGGTGAGGGAGACCTACTTGGTTTACGAAAAAATAGTCCAGTCTGCTGTACATTTTTGTAGGGGCTGAAAAAAATGTGTAATCAATCTTGTCCCCATGGAAGTATCTCCAGGAGTCATAAAGATTATGTTCCCTTAAGTTTTTCCACAAAAATTGTGCGGTTTTCTTAGAAACGCAAACATTGATATTTGAACTATCTTTTAGTGGTTGAAGAGGGAAGTTGAAGTCTCCCCCTAGTATAACAATTCCTTTGGCCATGTCTACAAGTTTCTGGAACATTCTACAAAAAAATGGGATGTGCTGGACGTTTGGAGCATATATGTTACTCAATGAAATAGGGGTTCCATATAGAAGTCCAAAGACTCCCAGAAACCGTCCTTCAGTATCTTTGGTGGTTTATATGTGATGAAAGGCTGTGTTCCTATGGAATAAAATGCTAACCCCTCTCTTTTTTGTAGATCTGAACTGTGGTAATGCTGAGTGAAATGGGGGCCTAGATATTTAGGTTCTCTGTGCCTTTTGAAATGTGTCTCCTGTAGAAACAAAATATCTGCTTTCCTCCTAGATAAGTCAAGTAATGCCATTGAACGTTTGTTAGGTGAGTTAAATCCTCTAACGTTTTGTGAGATTATTTGTAGTGTGTGTGTCATGGTAGCGTATGCCTAACTTTATACCTGTCATTTGAGACTATACCAGAATTGAAGCCCTGTAGATACCAGTAACCTGTTTCCTTTTGAGTGTAGGAGAAACCTGAGAAAATGAGACCTGTATTGAAAACATAATAAATAAAAAATACAAATACAAATAATAACACATATCTTAACAGTAAACGTCTAATACTTAGCATCAATTTTCTAATAACACAAACTCAGGGGTATCCTAGAGAAACCGCGAGTGTTCTTGTCATAATTACTATAAGTAAGTAACACCAGATAACTTAATTTTGCCACCTAGGTGGCCAACAAGAATGTCTTTGACTTAGTCCTAGAACAAAGTCTATCTATAAGATTATAGGAATCTTCGCCCAAAGGCGATAAACAGGATTATGGAATAGTATCACATATAGCATAACTTTACTCACGAATCCAGACAGTCACATTCACGGAGATTCTGGTTCTGAGTCTTCTTCATCCTTAGATGAGGTAGGGGACCCCATCTCCCCTCGCTGTGAGGGTGTAGCTGTAGAGTTCTGTTTTTGTGAGAGTCTACCTTTTATTTTAGGTTGAATAGTGCTCCATGTTTCTTTTTTCTTCTGCGCTTGAGATTTTGCAATCTCCGACGGGTGTTCCTGCTGAGTAGGTGGTATAGGAGTGGGATCCAAGTCCAGTAATTTACAAAACTGTGGTATTTCTTGTGGGCTTGAGCAATTGACAAATCTGTTATTATGAATAACCATGAGTTGAAATGGGAATCCCCATCTATACGGGATCCTCTTATTTCTAAGGATGGTTGTAATTGGAGAAAGTTCTTTTCTACGTTGTAGGGTGTGGACTGCTAGATCTGCGTAGAATTGTAGAACAACACCGCGAAACCTTACGGGTTGTTTTTTCCTTGACGCGGCCATAAGGTTTTCCTTTTCTTGGAAGTTTTTAAATTTAATGATGATGTCTCTGTATCAGGTGGTTTGGGCCTTAGCGCCCTATGTGCCCTCACCCATTGTATGGTAGCTGCATTAGGGTCATCCAGTAAATGCTGAAATAAAGCTGGTAAATATACTGGAAGGTCCTTAGGGAGAACTGATTCTGGGGCGCCTCTAATTCTTATGTTTTTCCTTCTATTCCTATTCTCCATGTCCTCCATTTTATCTTGCAGCTCTACTATCTGTTCTGATTGCTGTTCGATTGTTTCTTGTATGGCTGTCACATCAACTTTAATCATATCTTGGTTATCTTCTAGAGCTTCCACCCTAAAGCCCACAGTATGTAAATCTTGCTTTAGTTCCATCAGCTCTTCTCTGATACATGTTCTTATTATTTTTAATGTCCTGTGTAGAAGCCAGGGAGGATAGAATATGTGTAGGTATTTGAGTATGCTCCTCATTAGATGTTTCTGGAGAATCTTGTGAAGGGGCTGTGAGGTGTGGGGATATAGCAGTTGTTTTAAGGCTTTCCAGTTCCTTCCTCTCTGATGGGCTAAAGAATGAACTGACTGAGTGTCCTTTAGTCTGTTGTGGTTTGATTCTTTTAACCGGTTTTACATTTCTCTTAGTAGCCATGATGTGGAAATTTGTAGTATATCACAAATTGTAAATGTTCCCTTTTCCGAATGATTTTAAGCCTGAGTTGTATTAGTGCAAGGGGTTTTGTTTATGCTAGTGTCTTTAGTGGGTAAGAGAAAAACAAAAGGGAGAGCAAGAAAAAAGCTCCAATACTGTTTCCAGTTGCTTGTTATAGTCGGGCACTTACTATATTATTTTTTCCCCCTTCCAGCAGCCTATCTCACAATTTTCATCATTCCTCAGACCTTTCCCCACACTTATCTGAAGTTTTCTTGGGCATAGGACTTACCCCAGCAGGGTCTATTCTTTTCAGATTAGAGGATCATGTGGTTCTTCTGTGAGTGCTGCGCCACTCGATTTCCAAGATGGCCCTATATATATATATATATATATATATATATATATATTTACAAAGAAAAAGGTATTGGCGCACATCCATTTTCAAAAGCACAATATATTTTTTGAACTGCTGCAAAAAAATGCCTGCAAACAACATCAAGAGACAACTATTCTTTTTAAATAAAATTGGGATCTTAGTCACACAATATGGCCATATTTTGCTTAGCCAGTCACCACTTACAAGGTGCCCCAATATAGACTGGTCCTAACACTACAGTCCTTTTGCCACAGAGGGCTGATTCATTCCGGCTTTTACTCTTCATAATAGAATGAGACTCCCTAGCTTAATATTCACAACTTCATTACAATCAGGGAGACTGACCATCTCCCATTGGTTTAAGCACCCCACCCAAGCTCAGGTGTGCTCATGACAGTGTAATGGAGTTGTGTATATTAAGCTAGGGAGTCTCATTCTATTATGAAGAGTAAAAGCAGGAATGATTCAGCCCTCTGTGGCAAAAGGGCTGTAGAGTTAGGACCAGTCTATTGGGGCACCTTGTAAGTGGTGACTGGCTAAGCAAAATATGGCCATATTGTGTGTCTAATATCCCAATTTTATTTAAAAAGAATAGTTGTCTCTTGATGTTGTTTGCAGGTATTTTTTTGCAGCAGCTCAAAAAATATGTTGTGCTTTTGAAAATGGATGTGCGCCGATACCTTTTTGTGTGTGTAATTACTGGGTCATATTGGCAGCACTCCCAAAGATGTGTATGTAAACTTTTTGTAAGGTGTGCTAAAAAAAACTAATTTTGGATCTGTGTTTAAAAATAATCAGGGATACGGATAATCTCCCATTGGTTTAAGCACCCCACCCAAGCTCAGGTGTGCTAATTACAGTGTAATAGAGTTGTGAATATTAAGCCATGGAGTTTCATTCTATTCTGGAGAGTAAAAGTAGGAATGATTCAGCCCTCTGTGGCAAAAGGACTGTAGTGTTAAGGCCAGTCTATATCGGAGCACCTTGTAAGTGGTGACTGGCTAAGCAAAATATGGCCATATTGTGTGACTAAGATCCCAATTTTATTTAAAAAGAATAGTTGTCTCTTGATGTAGTTTGCAGGCATTGTTTTGCAGCAGTTCAAAAAATATGTTGTGCTTTTGAAAATGGATGTGCGCCGATACCTTTATGTTTGTGTAATTACTGGGTCATATTGGCAGCACTCACAAATATGTGTATATAAATTTTTGTAAGGTGTGCTAAAAAAACTAATTTTGTATATATATATATATATATATATATATATATATATATATATATATATATATATATATATATAAAAAGGGGAGTAGGTAGTTGCGCCAAAATTAGAGAAGAGGTTGTTTTGCAGTATAATGCTCTATGAAAAAGTCTAATGTATGCTGCTATTAGTAGTGTCTCATTCCTCCTTAGTGAGACTAGAAGTGGAAAAATGGTGAACAGGGTTTTTTTCTAATAGCGCTTGCAGAAGATTTTCCTCATAAGCATGTGAAGGGGAAAACAAGATGAGAAATATCCCAAAATGAGTGATGAATAAATAAGATCAAAATGAATGATAATAAATGCTCACCTGTTGAATCACAGGGACCAGCAATCAGCGACGAGTCAATACTAGTGGTGTGTGTAGACACCAAACAGGAACACCACATATGATGGAGAAAGGAGTATATACACCAAATGTATAGGATGGTGTATATAGATAAATAATCAGGACCAAGAGGCAACCACTAGGCAACAGTGGGACAACGGAGAATATATGTGGGACTCTCCTATTCTTACCACACTGTATTTGTGGACAGAGGGTAAAAGTGAAGGAAATTCCTGTTTGATATAAGCTGATATCCAGGACAAGATAGAAAAAATATATGCATATATAGAACAATTGGATGGGAAAAATACATGAGCCCAAAAAAGGAATTATTATTTTAAAAACAATTTTTATTTATACTGAAAAATGCATAATATAAAAAGCTATGAAAAAATGGTATAATGGTGTGAGGTATATAATACAAGAGGCTAAACAACCTTAAAGTGAATGTAAATTTTGATGCTAAAGTGCCCGTTTTTTTAAAATTTGATTAAAAACAGGGGCACTTTAATTCATCAAAATTTACATTTCACTCGTGAAAAAAATACCTTTTAAACTTGACAGCCGCTCCAGCTTCTCCCGGTCATTGCAAAGCCATTTCTGACGTCAGAAATTATGGATCGGTCATTCTCCAATCCCGGCTCCCCCCTGGGGGAATCAGTGTCTGATTCAAAGCCGTGATTGGAGGAAGCTGGATTCCTCATTTTAGACCCTGCAAGAGACTTTGCGACGGGCGGAGGAAGATGGTGCGGCTGTCAAGATTGAAAGTTAAGTATTTTAACAACACAAGTAAAATGGAAATTTTGATGAATTGAAGTGCCCCTGTTTTTAATCAAATTTTTAAATAAACGGGCACTTTAGTATCAAAATTTACATTCACTTTAAACTAAGCTAATTCGGAAATTGCTATTTGGGATAAAAGTGGAACACATTCTATAGTTTTATTAGAGATAGGATAAGTAAATATCCAAAACATGATATGCTATGATTAAAAACAGTCATTTAGGGTCTGATGATCTAAAGCTCTCTGCTCAGGTGAGATGATCTAAGAAGTCCAGTAAGCATTGCAAGTTCCCTTAAAGAATTATTGGAATGCACATTTTAGCTTGAGAATTGTTCATCTCACTATACAGGGTTCTGTATGAAACAGAGAGAGTAATTTTAAAACAAAATTGCAAAGATTTTTTCTGATTTCTCTCCATAGCGGTGAGTTTTCTATCATCGGGCCCTTAGTGAGATATAGATTCAGTTACCTTATGCATTAGGTTTAAAGGGCCATTAAACCCAAAAACTTTCTTTCACGATTCAGATAGAGAATACAATTTTAAACAACATTCCAATTTACTTCTATTAACTAATTTGCTGCAATCTTTAGATATCCTTTGTTAAAGAAATAGCAATGCACATTGGTGAGCCAATCACATGAGGCATCTATGTGCAGCTACCAATCAGAAGCTACTGAGCCTATCTAGATATACTTTTCAGGAAAGAATATCAAGAGAATGAAGCAAATTAGATAATTGAAGTAAATTAGAAAGTTCTTTATATTGGTATTCTCTATCTAAATCATGAAAGAAAAAATTTAGGTTTAATGTCCCTTTAAACAGCATTAAAGCCAAAGAAAAACCCATATAATCTAACATTTTATACCTAGCCAGCTGAAAGATAGATACAGACTTGTCCATCCATGGGGAGATTTATCCCATCATTTTTTTTTTTACCATATTAAAGTAGTTAATGAGTGTAAACACTGGTATAAATAAACTGAACGTAATAGAAGAAAACAGCTCATTAAATATTTTTTTCTGACTGTAATTTGTTTTACACAAAATTATTGTATGGTAGAAGGAGAATACCTATGAATTAATAAGACAAAACTTGATGTGAACGTTACATAACATTTTGCTTTTTAATTAGAAATATTTTCTGCATAATATATTTGTGAAGGTGTAGGAAACACTATACTTATAAACCTATAAGCTGAAAATATATAAGATAATAGGACCCTATGTTTAATCTATTTTGGGTCAAATTAAAAGTGGTGCACAAAGACCACCAGAAGTAAACTTTTAATGCACGTGGGTCAGCATGCATATTGCAAGTTAAAAGCAAAATGTTTGCACGCAAGCGAAACCCAATGCACGCTAACTTGAGGACTTCAGATATTGTGACCATGTTAACTTCTTCTCCCCATAGATTTCAATGTAGCATGCACACTGAAAAAAAAAAACACCTGCATGCTAATTTAGTTAGTTATGAATATTTTACATTCCAATGTTCTTCACATCAAAGAAAATGTTCTATTTATATATATATATATATATATATATATATATATATATATATATATATATATATATATATCTGATGTGCTTTTTGTAAAATGTATATCAATACATTAATATAAATCTATTTATGAATATATATATAGGTATAGGTATATACAGTTATATATATGTGCAAGGTTCTATACCTATACTATATTCTGATCCCATACTTAAAGAAATCATGCAGGAAGGGTGTAATTTTATATCAAAAAGAGGCAAAACTTAATCTAACTTTTTATCTCCTTCTGAGCTAAAACCTATTTCAAATAAGAATTGGCTTCAAAGAAAGAGGGGCTTCCATAAATGTAGGAGACCAATATGCAGGACCTGTAATTTTGTAAAAGAAGGAGAAGTAATAACATCATCAGTAACTCATAAACAACACAAAATTAACTATTCGATAAACTGTTCAACTACTCATGTGATATATCTGTTAACCTGTAAAATCTGTTTCATGCAGTACACAGGTAAGACCACCAGGCCGCTCAAGGAAAGGTTTTTAGAACACTTACGTAGCATAGAAGATGAGAGTTCAGATACTCCAGTATCGAGACATTTCAAGGAAAAGCATAATGCGGATGTTAATGCCCTAATGGTGCAGGGCATAGATTTTGTTCCTATTTGGAGTAGAGGGGGAAATAGGGAAATGATGCTAGACAAAAGAGAAGTTTTTTGGATCCTAACCTTACAAACTAGTTATCCTTTAGGGATTAACAAAAGAAGAGACTTAGATTTATTTGTATAATAGACTATAGTTATAGGATAGTGCAAAATTTGATAGTCCTACAAGAGTCAGTTCACAACTGTACTTAATTCTTTACTCTAATGACTAGTATCAAACTAAGACATATAAATCTGTTCTTTAATATAAAATCATTTTCCATTAGTTTTCTTTGCATTTCAACATAATATCAATTCTTTGCAAAGTTTGCTATATTCCTATATATAACACATAGATTAACTATACAGATTTACTCTTTATGTCAGTTACCATTTGCACTTAATTCTTTACCATTGACTAGTATTAAACTAAGACATATAAAATCTGTCCTTTAATATAAAATCATTTTCCATTAGTTTTCTATGCATTTTAACATAATATCAATTCTTTGCAAAGTTTGCTATATTCCCATATATAACACATAGATCAACTATGCAGATTTACTCTTGATATTCATTCATTCAGGTTGTTTAAATGAAATGTGTAATGTATCACTTTAAATTTGTGCAATTAAAAGGCAGGCTTTTGCAGGTGCACAGGTAAGCAGTGATCAAGTGCTACCTGAGCACGAAACATGTCTGCTCTGTGTGCCTGCTACACTAACCTGGATTACCTTTTGTCCTTTGTGGACATTCTTTGTTTTTAGATGTCCTAATAAATACTCAAGTTCTTTTATTCATCAACTTTGGCTTTGAAGCGCTTATTTTGGTTCTTTCTGTGGATCATGGATTTTGCTTTCTGGCGTGTGAAAACAGACACGCTGAACCAACAGCTGCCATAGCCTGTAAGTAAGGGATTTAAATATCCCGCCCTCCCCTTTCTAAACAGAGCCGTCTTTATTTCCAGGAAACAGAGGATTATTTGTGCGCTCCGTTGTGCAGGTTATTGTTGGATTTTTATATATATATATATATATATATATATATATATATATATTGCGGGTAAAATAAGAAATTGGTTAATCCTAGCATTACTTGGGTAAACTTGACATTACCCATACCCAAGCGGCTATGGGTAAAGCCTGATGTAACATGATAAATCTTCTCAGAATGCATCGAGTCAGCCTTCCTTGAACACCCAAGGCAGGGGGAAAAAAAAAATAGTGTAGATGAGGGAGTTACATTACATTTCTTTACCCAAATAAAAACAAAAGGCGGCACTTCCATAAAAACACTGTGTGCATATTTATTCAGCATACAATGCTTCCATAACCAGGGCCACCATCAGGGGGTGACAGGGGTGACTCCTGTTAGGGGCCCAATGGGCCAGGGGGGGCCCATGAGGCAAGAACTAAAAAAAAATTTTTTTTTTTAATTTTGGCAGCCACCAGTGGGTACTACAGCAGAGTGCTAATTGAGCATGGGAAATGTTATTACAAGGAAAAAAGTATTAGCATTTGAGAGGATTTCTGAGTGTGCATTGGCACTTTGTTTGTACAGTGTGTGCCTGAGTCAGACGGCAGATCACTTTCATTTGCAGAGGAGGTAGGACTTACTTAGCAAATGTTTTTTATTTCTTTGTGCAATTTTGGATTGTAACTTCAGTGTGTTAGTAGCTGTATGGTGGGGCCAGGGGTCCATAAAAACAATTTGTTTTTAGCAGCAGTGTATTTATGATTATTTGACAATGCTGTAGAAATTCTATATTTAAAACCATGCAGAAATGTTTCCTCCTCAAAACACAAATGGTAGGTGCCCTTTTGGCAGATGCAAGGAGGAATTTTATCTAAGATTTTTACATCTGCATAAAATGTTATACTCTCAGATTAAGATTGCTCAGTGTTTGAAATGAGACAGGTTAACTTAAAACTGTTCAGTTTACATTACAGTTGGCTTAATTTTGAAATACATACCAAAAAGCCTAAATCCTGCATTTAACCAGATCTAATGGTGTGAGTACCACAGCTTATGGTTCCACCAAGACCATATAGAATACAACATTTTCAAAATCCATAAGTACAGCTGACAGATGGGAACATTTTTACACTTTATTTGAAATGATGCTCTTGGTTGGGGAAAATGGGGAAAAAAACAAACAAACGTATGTCAACCTTTTAAAAGTACTTTTCTTCATCTAGCCATCTACCCAGATAATTAATGTACAATTTTGAATTCACAGAATTATTTTTGTTTGCACATTTACAAATATGATTCTTTAAAAATTGATCTCTTAATTTCTGCGTTTTTTTTTTATCATGCATGTCACACAGGATGGGGATGCAAGGTGCATAAATGTTTACTCCTGTGAGTGTTTCTGTGGGTGTCTGTGTTTATGTCTTTGTGCTTTGGTTTGTGTGTCTATGAGTGTATATGTATTTTTTTTCTGTGGGTCTCTCTGTGAGGGTGGGTGTGTATGTATTTGTGCATTTTCTGTGGATGTCTGTGAGGGTGTGTGCATATGTCTGAGCTTTTTCTATGGGTGTCTCTGTGAGGGTATGTGTATGTTTGTATTTGTGTATTTTCTCTGGATGCCCTCCCTGGGTGTGTATGTCTGTGTTTTCTGTGGATGTCTCTGTGAGGGTGTGTGTGTGTGTGTGTGTGTGTGTATGTATGTATGTATGTCTGTGTTTTCTGTGGATGTCTCTGTGAGGGTGTGTGTTTTCTGTGGGTGTCTCTGTGAGGGAGTGTGTATGTCTTTGTGTGTTTTCTGTGGATATCTCAGTGAGGGTGTGTGTATGTATGTCTTTCTGTGTTTTTTTTGTGGTTGTCTCTCTGTGTGTGTGTATGTCTGTGTGTTTTCTGTGGGTGTCTCTGTATGTGTGTGTATGTCTTTGTGTGTTTTCTGAGGCTGTCTCTGTCTGTGTTTCCTTGGGTGTATGTGCAAGTTTGAGTTTGAGTGTGTGTGTCCATTGTCTTTTTCTTTTTAGGACATTTTGACCTTACTACTGAATATTCACATCTTTCTACAGACTTTGAGACTAACAAGACTTTTCCGGATGTCACCAATCCACCATTTAACCTTTAAATTATTGTTTAGGCAGTTCAGGGCCCTTCCTTTCAGCCACTGCATGCTGTTGTCATCATTTAGTTGGCATCTTCCTTTACAAAAAGATTATCAGAACTCCATATTTTGTTTTCTAAATTTCCTTTTTTTTAAAAAACTGTAGTTTGCTTCATTACTTGACAGGTCAATGTAAACAAGTGCTGAGTGTCTGTTTGGGTGTCTGTGTCTGAGTGTGTTTCTTTGCGTGTCTGCTAGAGTGTCTATATGTGAATCCTTATGTGTGAGTGTGTGTGTGTGTTTCAGTGTAGGAGTGTGTCTGTGTGTTTGTATGTTACTACCTTTACAACATTTCCAAGTTTAAATAGACACTTAAGAATAAAGTGCATATACGTTTTAGTCATTTAGTCAAAAATTGCACATGTCAAAGGAGCGGGTCCTGATCAATGGTTAAGTCAGGGGCCCCAAAATTTCTAGTGGCAGCCCTGTCCATAACACTCCAGATACCACATCTAACGTGTTTCGGCAGTTGCCTTAGTCATAGATGCATCTATGACTAAGGCAACTGCCGAAGTGCATTAGTTGTGGTATCTGGAGTGTGTGTATGTGTGTATGTGTGTATGTGTATATATATATATATATATATATATATATATATATATATATATATATTTATTATATATATATATATATATATATATATATATATATATATATATATATATATATATAATATATATATATATATATATATATATACAGGGAGTGCAGAATTATTAGGCAAGTTGTATTTTTGAGGATTAATTTTATTATTGAACAACAACCATGTTCTCAATGAACCCAAAAAACTCATTAATATCAAAGCTGAATAGTTTTGGAAGTAGTTTTTAGTTTGTTTTTAGTTATAGCTATTTTAGGGGGATATCTGTGTGTGCAGGTGACTATTACTGTGCATTATTATTAGGCAACTTAACAAAAAACAAATATATACCCATTTCAATTATTTATTTTTACCAGTGAAACCAATATAACATCTCAATATTCACAAATATACATTTCTGACATTCAAAAACAAAACAAAAACAAATCAGTGACCAATATAGCCACCTTTCTTTGCAAGGACACTCAAAAGCCTGCCATCCATGGATTCTGTCAGTGTTTTGATCTGTTCACCATCAACATTGTGTGCAGCAGCAACCACAGCCTCCCAGACACTGTTCAGAGAGGTGTACTGTTTTCCCTCCTTGTAAATCTCACATTTGATGATGGACCACAGGTTCTCAATGGGGTTCAGATCAGGTGAACAAGGAGGCCATGTCATTAGATTTTCTTCTTTTATACCCTTTCTTGCCAGCCACGCTGTGGAGTACTTGGACGCGTGTGATGGAGCATTGTCCTGCATGAAAATCATGTTTTTCTTGAAGGATGCAGACTTCTTCCTGTACCACTGCTTGAAGAAGGTGTCTTCCAGAAACTGGCAGTAGGACTGGGAGTTGAGCTTGACTCCATCCTCAACCCGAAAAGGCCCCACAAGCTCATCTTTGATGATACCAGCCCAAACCAGTACTCTACCTCCACCTTGCTGGCGTCTGAGTCAGACTAGAGCTCTCTGCCCTTTACCAATCCAGCCACTGGCCCATCCATCTGGCCCATCAAGACTCACTCTCATTTCATCAGTCCATAAAACCTTAGAAAAATCAGTCTTGAGATATTTCTTGGCCCAGTCTTGACGTTTCAGCTTGTGTGTCTTGTTCAGTGGTGGTCGTCTTTCAGCCTTTCTTACCTTGGCCATGTCTCTGAATATTGCACACCTTGTGCTTTTGGGCACTCCAGTGATGTTGCAGCTCTGAAATATGGCCAAACTGGTGGCAAGTGGCATCTTGGCAGCTGCACGCTTGACTTTTCTCAGTTCATGGGCAGTTATTTTGCACCTTGGTTTTTCCACACGCTTCTTGCGACCCTGTTGACTATTTTGAATGAAACGCTTGATTGTTCAATGATCACGCTTCAGAAGCTTTGCAATTTTAAGAGTGCTGCATCCCTCTGCAAGATATCTCACTATTTTTGACTTTTCTGAGCCTGTCAAGTCCATGTTTTGACCCATTTTGCCAAAGGAAAGGAAGTTGCCTAATAATTATGCACACCTGATATAGGGTGTTGATGTCATTAGACCACACCCCTTCTCATTACAGAGATGCACATCACCTAATATGCTTAATTGGTAGTAGGCTTTCGAGCCTATACAGCTTGGAGTAAGACAACATGCATAAAGAGGATGATGTGGTCAAAATACTCATTTGCCTAATAATTCTGCACTCCCTGTATTTTAATGTATTTATGTTGTGTTTGATGCAACTTTATATTTAGCCCTAACCCTTTATGCAAGGACTTCAGTTGTGCTAAACCGAAAAGCACAAATTTGGGTCAAATTAAAAGTGGGGTCTAAAAACCACCAGAAGTAAACATTTAATGAGTGTGGGTTAGCATGCGTATTACAAGTTTAAAGCAAAATGTTTGCACACGAGAGAAAACCGGCGCACGCTAGCTTGAGGACTTCAGATATCGTGATTGTGTTAACTTCTTCTCCCCAAAGACTTCAATGTAGCATACAAACAGAAAAAAACACCTGCATGCTAGTTTCACACTGCGTTATACCAACTGTACTAGCCCAAAGGTAGTTATAAATATTTTACATTTCAATGTTCCTCACATCAAAGAAAATATTCTATTTATTTTAAATATATATTTCTATATATATATGATGTGTTTTTTGTAAAATATATATCAATACACTAATATATAAATCTATTTATGAATATATATATATATGCATAGGTGTATATATATATATATATATATATATATACACACACACACACATACAATATGTGTATATATATATATATATAATTATATATATAATTGGTGTGTATACACTCCCACCAACTTGAAACAACTGCCAGGGTGCTCTGTGGGTAATATAAGGTTTGTGGCAGTGGAGGGCCCTCTAGTGGGCCTGTAGCAAAATTAAGGGATAGCTGACTTGAAGTCTGGAGTGTTCTAGAGTGTGTATGTTACAATGTTGCAAGTAGGGGGGCGGGTGTACCTCTTGCCTTTATAGGGTCCTGTTGCAGAGTATCCGGCCTCTTCCTGCTTCCAGACTTCAACGAGGATTTTCTTCTGTACTGAGTTTGTCCAGTTGAGGCCTTTGGTAGTCATGAAGTTTGCCAGGTGTAATTCTTTGCCTCCCAGGATCGAAGATATTCATAAGAGGTTTAAAGAAGGCGCTTGGCGGGATTACGATGTAGCATTCCGCAAGAAAATGGTGGGAAACCCCATATTGCACTCCGGGACACAGGATATTCACCTGTGGTCGAAATTGGGGCGCGAAATATCAACTTCGTCGCCAGCGGTGGCTAGGTCTGGGGCTCCTCGTTCCTTTCCGCAGCAGAAAAAGCATGGAACAGAATGCTGGAAGTTCCAGGATAAACAGTGTGACAGAGGAGCAAATTGCTCCTTTCGGCACATCTGTAAATTTTGCAGCGGCCCACACCCAGGCTCGGAGTGCGCAAAAAGAAGAGACTCTGGTACAGCCCCCCAGAACCAAAGAGGGGGGGCTGGGGTCAAAAGCTCCAACTCCATTTAGAGTGGCGGTGATGGCGCCATGGTTGGCGCTTTACCCTGAGTAGGAAGCAGCGGCTTTGCTGTTGTCAGGGTTGAGGGAGTGTTTCAGGATCCCTATTACTTCTCAGGTAGTGGGCGCGACGTCCCACCATAACCTGAAATCAGCTTAAGAATTCCCTCATGTTGTAAAAGAAAAGTTGGTGAAGGAGCTGACGTTGGGGAGGGTCGTTGGGCCATTCCGGGAACGGCCACTCCCGGATTTGGTTGTCTCCCCGCTGGTAGTGGTCCCAAAAAAGGAGCGAGGTAAATTCAGGTTAATTCACCACTAGTCGTATCCCAGGGGTTCCTCGGTGAATGACGTGATTGACCCGGACCTCAGCTCTGTGCATTACCAGTCCTTTGATGAGGCACTGGGGGTGGTGCGGGCAAAGGGCAGAGGGGCGCTCATGGCAAAACTGGACATAGAATCTGCGTTCAAGTTGCTCCCACTTTATCCTTCTTCCTTTTCGCTGATGTGAATGAAGTTTGAAGGCGAGTTCTTTGTTGATAGGTGCCTGCCGATGGTGGTGCAGAGGGCATGTGGGGGTGGGGCTGTGGCTCACTATCTGGATGATTTTTTGCTGGTTGGGGGTTCTGGAACGGACAAATGTACCAGGGTAATGAGGGTGATGCAAGAGGTGATGGAGGAGTTTGGGGTGCCGCTCGCGGACGACAAAACCCAGGGCCCATGCACTTGCCTCACATTTTTGGGCATAGAGATTGACACAGTGTCATCTCTCTGCCGGCTTCCAAGGGATAAAGTCGACCGCCTCTTGGAGGCGGTTCAAGCAGCTGGTCGGGCTATCTGCATCTCCATTAAGGAGCTGCAATCCCTGTTAGGTCTCCTTAACTTTGTGGGAAGGGCCATCCCAATGGGGAGAGTCTTCAATCGCAGACTGGAGGGCCAATTGATAGGCCCTCGTGGTCAAAGGCAACGGTGTAAGGTTATGCCTGAGATGAAGGATGACTTAAGAGTATGGGAGCAGTTCTTAGTTCACTTTAACGGGGTTTGCTTTTGGAGGGCTGGGCCTATCTCCAATCAGGCCCTGCATCTGTTCACGAATGCAGCAGGCGGCCTGGGTTATGGCGCCTACTTGGACGGGAGCACAGAGGCGTGGCCAGAAGATTGGATTTCTACTGGCCTTACGCGCAATTTGGTGTTGCTAGAGCTCTTCCCTATAGTAGTCGCGGTTGAGCTCTGGGGGGACCGCCTGTCCAATCGTGCAGTGATTTTTTGGTCAGATAATATGAGCGTGGTGTACGCCATAAACAGATTGTCAGCTGCTTCACCAGTAGTGGTGGCATACCTTAGACACTTGGTGTTACGCTGTTTGCAACTTAACGTTCGTTTCACAGAGCAGCATGTGCCAGGTGGTTAGGAATGTCATAGCTGATGCTCTCTCTAGATTTCAATGGGATCAGTTCAGGAGGGTGGCCCCAAGGGTGGTGGTGGAGGGTCTAACGTGCCCTCTCTTTCTTTGGCAGCTGGCGGGGGTTGGGAGACCATTCTTCCGCTGATCAGGGCTTCACTGGCTTCTAAGACATGGGCGACGTACCTGTCGCATTGGAGGGCATGGGAGCGCTTCAGTGATCAGAAAGGCTTCTTACTTTAACAGGCGTCTCAGGTACACATTCTTGAATGGCTGGCGTGCTTGAAACAAGAGGGTGTGTCCTGACTGTCGGCTATGAGTAGGCTAGCGGCTTTATCATTTTTCAATAAAGCATTGGGTTTTCCTGACTTTGGTAATGCCTTTCTAGTACGGCAGATCTTAAAAGGGTGGGGCCCCACGTACCACTGATAAGAGGGAACCTATCACCATGGCTCAACTACGGCTGTTGGTGGGTAAACTGGGGTCAGTATGCGTCTCGGCATATGAGGCTTGTTTGTTTAGGGCTGCTTTTGCGCTAGCTTTCGCTGGGGCCTTGAGAATTGGTGAGGTGGTATCCACCTCCAAAAAGGGTGACGTAGGGGGGTTTAAGATGGAGCACGTCAGGGCCTCAGATGAGGGCCTACTCCTGCTTATCCCGAGATCCAAAACGGATCAGACGGGGCTTGGTTGCCCTTACCGCGGCATGAATTCCCAGAATGCTGCCCGGTATTGAGTGTAGAGGATTACTGCTGTATGCGGCCATCAGGAGCACATCAGTTTCTCATTCATGAGGATGGTAGCTCGCTTTCAACTTTCCAGTTCCGGAAAGTGTTAACCAAGGTAGAGGTTGCAACAGGTTTAGATCCAACAAAGATAGCCCCGCATTCATTCAGAATCGGGGCAGTGCCGAGCGCAGCGCCGAGCGGGTCCTCAAGGGCGGACATTAAGAAGCTGGGGAGGTGGAAATCAGAGCGTTATAGGGGTTACATTTGCCCCTTGAAAAGCTAGGACACAGGTAGGGGCGTGAGCTGGGGGGGCTTCTCAATCACCTTCCCTGCCGGAGGGGGAGAGGGAGGGAGGCCTAGTTAGCCGGAGGGCTGCACTTCATTTGTCCCTATCCATGTTGTTCTAGGTAAGATAACTACCCCAGTGCGTGTGTGGATTATTGGGCATTCCTTTATCCACTGGGCGGCTATAAGGGCGCTTCATTTACCAGATGGGAAGCAGCTAGGATTGGCTTCATCCAGGGCTAACATTCGCTGGCTCGGTCGCAGGGGGCTAAATGGAATGAGCTACCTTTTCTGTTACAAGATGCACATAGGAGGTGAGGAAAGCCTCATGTGATTGTGGTATATTTGGGGGGTAATGACTTAGGATCTATCCCTGTGTTGGATTTAATCAGGATTATGATTGCGGACTTGAAATGGGTGTGTGCTTGGCTCCAGGACGTGCGGATAGTGTGGTCAAACGTGGTTGCACGGCTGCATTGGCGTCACATCATCACTCAGAGGGCAGCATATAATGTCCGTAAGAAAGTAAACAGGGAGGTGGGAAGAGCGGTAATGGCCTTGGGAGGTTTTGTCATTAGGCATGATGCTATTATGGCTGACAAGAAGGCCCTCTACCGACCGGATGGGGTTCACTTGACGGATGTCGGGTTGGACATCTTTTTGGCTGACCTACGGAAAGCTGTCTCATCGGTTATATAAAAAAAAAAAAAGTTTAGTTAAGCTGTTAAGTTAAGTTAAGGCCTGTGCTATGGTTGGTATCTGACTGGTGTGACGCACAGCAAGTTATCCAAAAAAAATATATATAAAGTCTTATTGTTGAAAGTTTTTATATCATAGGTAAATTTAAGGGCTGTGTTGGTTAAAGATGGCGGCAAGAGGAGTGGGCATGGAGAGAGCAGAGTGACGGCCCGAACACAGGGAGAGGTGTTGCCCACTAAGTGCCGGCTTAGGGGTTCCTCTCCCTTTAAAGAGCTGCAGGCCGAAGAGCTCTCCATAATAAATCTCTCTCTCTGTGCCGATGAGCATGCGCAACCCTGTGCCACACTGCAGACATCGGATGGGCCTTGACCGGCAATCAGTAGGGGTTAGGTTAGCAAGAAGATGCCACCACCAGCTGGAAGAAACTTGCTACAAGTTCAGTTATAATTTGGAAAAGAGATGCCTAACATTGGACTACATTAGGCAAAATTAAATATGTTATTTGATAAATGTGACCGTGACCGGTCTTTTCCCCAAGCAGTTGTGTTGTGTATTTCTTATAGGGTAGTCCAGAACGTAGGACGTAATAGGAGGTTTATCCCTTATGGCAGTGGAGGGCCCTCTAGTGGGCCTGTAGCAAAATTAAGGGATAGCTGACTTGAAGTCTGGAGTGTTCTAGAGCCTGGTTTCTCAACAGCCGGGCCGTGGTCCAGTACCGGGCCGTGATAGCCCTGCTGGTGGGCCCTGACCTGTCATGCCCCCACTGCACACTCTTACCCCACTGCAAACCAGGTGCAGACTGAGACCAATCAAGGCCCCAGGAACACTGTCTCACACTGACCAAAATGTATTAAATTGTATGCAAATGTACATGGTAGCCTTCCTGCCCTGCCCCCAACATGCCCCTCATCCTACAGAGCCAGGACCCCCAACATTAAGGGCCAGAGAAAGGGCACCCAACCTCCAGGGCCAGACCCCACACTCCAAGGCCCTCACAGCGACAGACCCCTGCCAGGGCCCCCACTAAACCCACACTTATTTGCTTAGTTACTGATAGGGCAACTGAAAACTCCAGCTTAAGGAATGCACCAAGATCCGTGGAGATACCATTTGTGGGCCCCCCTACTTGCTGGTCCCTCTGCCAAGGTCCTATTTGCCTGGCTGATCAGCCCGCCCCTGCTGCTCACTTTATATATATATATATATATATATATATATATATATATATATATATATATATATATATATATACAGGGAGTGCAGAATTATTAGGCAAGTTGTATTTTTGAGGATTAATTTTATTATTGAACAACAACCATGTTCTCAATGAACCCAAAAAACTCATTAATATCAAAGCTGAATAGTTTTGGAAGTAGTTTTTAGTTTGTTTTTAGTTATAGCTATTTTAGGGGGATATCTGTGTGTGCAGGTGACTATTACTGTGCATAATTATTAGGCAACTTAACAAAAAACAAATATATACCCATTTCAATTATTTATTTTTACCAGTGAAACCAATATAACATCTCAACATTCACAAATATACATTTCTGACATTCAAAAACAAAACAAAAACAAATCAGTGACCAATATAGCCACCTTTCTTTGCAAGGACACTCAAAAGCCTGCCATCCATGGATTCTGTCAGTGTTTTGATCTGTTCACCATCAACATTGCGTGCAGCAGCAACCACAGCCTCCCAGACACTGTTCAGAGAGGTGTACTGTTTTCCCTCCTTGTAAATCTCACATTTGATGATGGACCACAGGTTCTCAATGGGGTTCAGATCAGGTGAACAAGGAGGCCATGTCATTAGATTTTCTTCTTTTATACCCTTTCTTGCCAGCCACGCTGTGGAGTACTTGGACGCGTGTGATGGAGCATTGTCCTGCATGAAAATCATGTTTTTCTTGAAGGATGCAGACTTCTTCCTGTACCACTGCTTGAAGAAGGTGTCTTCCAGAAACTGGCAGTAGGACTGGGAGTTGAGCTTGACTCCATCCTCAACCCGAAAAGGCCCCACAAGCTCATCTTTGATGATACCAGCCCAAACCAGTACTCCACCTCCAACTTGCTGGCGTCTGAGTTGGACTGGAGCTCTCTGCCCTTTACCAATCCAGCCACGAGCCCATCCATCTGGCCCATTTCATGAGTCCATAAAACCTTAGAAAAATCAGTCTTGAGATATTTCTTGGCCCAGTCTTGACGTTTCAGCTTGTGTGTCTTGTTCAGTGGTGGTCGTCTTTCAGCCTTTCTTACCTTGGTCATGTCTCTGAGTATTGCACACCTTGTGCTTTTGGGCACTCCAGTGATGTTGCAGCTCTGAAATATGGCCAAACTGGTGGCAAGTGGCATCTTGGCAGCTGCACGCTTGACTTTTCTCAGTTCATGGGCAGTTATTTTGCGCCTTGGTTTTTCCACATGCTTCTTGCGACCCTGTTGACTATTTTGAATGAAACGCTTGATTGTTCGATGATCACGCTTCAGAAGCTTTGCAATTTTAAGAGTGCTGCATCCCTCTGCAAGATATCTCACTATTTTTGACTTTTCTGAGCCTGTCAAGTCCTTCTTTTGACCCATTTTGCCAAAGGAAAGGAAGTTGCCTAATAATTATGCACACCTGATATAGGGTGTTGATGTCATTAGACCACACCCCTTCTCATTACAGAGATGCACATCACCTAATATGCTTAATTGGTAGTAGGCTTTCGAGCCTATACAGCTTGAAGTAAGACAACATGCATAAAGAGGATGATGTGGTCAAAATACTCATTTGCCTAATAATTCTGCACTCCCTGCAAATAAACTACTGGGCCCCGGACATGTCTAGCTAATATTTACCGGGCCTTGAGGTCACTTTGGTTGAGAATCACTGTTCTAGAGTGTGTATGTTACAATGTTGCAAGTAGAGGGGCGGGTGTACCTCTTGCCTTTATAGGGTCCTGTTGCAGAGTATCTGGCCTCTTCCTGCTTCCAGACTTCAACAAGGATTTTCCCCGCCCGCCCATCCCTGGATGAAGGTATGTGGTGGCAAGAAGGTAACGATGTTTAGGTTATCCCCGGGGGGGGTAGGCTTAGTTGAACTAGCCCCATAAGCCCGGGGTTGTAAGTTAGTCACCCACCTCTCACAGGCGTGTTGTACGACTCGGTTGGAGGGGTCGCCTTACTGGGTTGGTTGAGTTATGCCCTAGCTGGCGGTCGGGCAAGGACGTGGGAGCAGGCACGGAGAGAGCAGAGCGATGGCCCGAACACAGGGAGAGGTGTTGCCCACTAAGTGCCAGCTTAGGGGTTCCTCTCCCTTTAAAGAGCTGCAGGCCGGCGGAGCCTGGAGGAGCTGAGGAATGGAAGCCTAAGGGTGAAGCTCCATGCAGACCATTCAGTATTTTGGCTTAAAAATTGATGTAGGAGGCAAGAAAATCAGTAAATAAGGGGCTTTAAATAAGGAGGTACACTTGCTATCTACATGGCCTGAAAGAAAATAACAACCTCGCAGATTCAAAGACCTTCATTGCGGAGGCTTACGCAACGGCGGTGCAGTCGCCATTTCTACAGCCCACGTGGAATTGCTTGTTACATAGCTCTCACAGCGAGAGCGCAGTCTGTAGGAGAAATCCAGAGAGGATGCTGAGATAATCGCATCGGCGATCCGCATTCATGTGAGAGAGACAGAGCAGCGGCAGGAGAGAGACATACAAGGAGTGAATGGCTTTTGCAGCTTCTGGGCTCCGGAGTGACAGGTATGCAGGGAAGGCCTGATCACACTTGTCAGATAGGCTGGGGCCACAACCAGACAATATACAGAGATGCTAAAAGGGGTTTATTTAAAAGACAGGCTTGCACATAATTCAAGAGATCCTGCAATATAGGAAGAAGCTGTTCCCAACGATCTATATTTTGTTACTGGGCTCAGTTGTGATACAGAGTTTTAGGGCACAGGAAGAGTGACTCTTTTTTTTTTACCCATAAGCCATCAGGCCTTAAACTCCATATCCCCTCAGCCACTTCTTACTAAACATGATACAGGGGCCCAGATAAAAAGTGAGTCTAGAAATAAGCCTGACAATAAAGGCTGGAAACGATTTAAGAATGACTCTGTAGGGATTCTGACAGGGGAGTGAAATTTAGGATGGAGGAGATTGCAGCAGTCTAATGAAAATAGGAGAGGCCACACTGACATCATGATCTCAGATATTTAAAAGAGACTACCTAGGGTCTTATATCTTATGCCTCATACTTCATATACTATACAATTGACCCTGATGGATCCCATCATGCTCCTCTGATAAGAAGCACTACCTTACATGTAACTGTAGATATTGTAGTGGAATACTGGCCTACTAGGAGTCATTATATACTGGTCAGTGCCAGTGGGAACACTGTTTACACCCCTATTAAGAATAAAACCTAACGCTTTTATCTGCGTATAGACTAACTGACCCCCACTACAACACTGCGTGCCACACTTGACAGGGTGGCAAGGAGAGACCAAGATGGCCGCAAAGAAAAATACCAAAACACAATCACTTGCTAAACAGTCCACGACCAACCTCTTCTTTAAACCTCTGAGAGGAGATAAGTTGTCTGACACACAGACGCAACATTCAGATGAGGAGAGGGAAGTAGATGAGGGTCCTAAAGATAGGATGGAGGACTCAAGGCCCATTACCAAAGCAGATTTGGATCATCTTGTCTCCAAGCAGGATATTAATGTAAATTTTGAAAGATTGCTGGAAAAGATGGAGAATTTGCAAAACTCTGTGACTAACAGCATAACTGAATTGAAGCAAGAGATAGTAGATCTGGGATCACGAGTAAACTCCCTGGAAGAAAGTGGGGACTCAATGGTAGAAGATCTGAATGCAGTATCGGATAAAGTCACTTTTCAACAATCAGAAATAGAAGATATATACGATAAACTAGAAGATTTAGAGAATTGTAGCAGAAGATCTAATATACGACTGAAAGGAGTCCCTGAATCGATAGGTCCTAAAGAGTTGAATTCATATCTGCTCAACCTTTTCCTAAGTATTACTGGTTCGGATGGGGAAGACAAATTCCAAATGGAAAGGGCTCATAGGGCACTTCGACCCAAACCAAAGGGGGAAGACCCCCCCCAGGGATGTTATTATCAAGATTCTGCACTTCCAAGAGAGGGAGGAAATACTAGCAGCGGCAAGGAAGAATCCCACTTTTAAGTACCAAGGGAACGTTATTCAATTTTTTCAGGATCTTTGCCTAAGGACCTTACAGAGAAGAAGCTCTCTTCGACCATTCACCTCCTTACTGAGGAAAAATCAAGTTCCATATCGATGGGGCTTCCCTTTTGCCCTGCATATAACGTGGGAAAACAGGTCATTCTCTATTAGGGATCCTCAGGAAATCCCAGAATTCTGTCGTAAAATGAAGATGGACTCTCCGGCTCTGCCACAGCAAGAAGCAACCTCTGATCCAATCAATCAGGGGGAAAACCTCGTCAGAAGCAATGGTCCAGAATTCCAAAGAAGAAGCGGAAAACCTGATCACACTGAAGCTCATAGTAAGCTTATTTGAATAAGGGAATTGAATCCCTTTTTCCTGAGAACAATTCGGAGGAAACAGGAGATATAGTTCTGAACTCTTATGGCCAGTAGGGACACTCTCCAGAGGTCAGATAAGTATAATGACAGTATGCAAATATTTTGAACTTTAAATCCTGCCTTTTTCTGTTCATGTTGGCTTGGAAGGAGGAGGTGTGTTTTTTTAAGTAGTTTTTGTCTAAGAGATCAACATTATAAGCAAGGAACTATGCTGGTGGAAATGGCCATTTCTCTATTTTCTTCTCCCGCTTTTCCCCTCGCAGGTAACATAGAAACATAGATATTGACGGCAGATAAGAGCCATAGGCCCAGCAAGTCTGCCCGACCTTACCTAACAGTATAAACTTATCTAGTTCGTAGGATAGCCCTATGCTTGTCCCATGCATTTTTAAAGTCCCCCACAGTGTTTGTTGCTACTACCTCTTGAGGAAGTTTATTCCATAAATCAATCACTCTTTCTGTAAAGAAGTGCTTCCTCAAATTACTTCTGAATCTACTACCCTTTAGCTTGAGCTCATGACCCCTTGTTCTTGAATTTTCCATTTTATGTAAAATACCCACAGCCTCAGTTTTACTAAACCCTTTAATGTACTTGAAAGTTGCTATCATATCACCTCTTTCCCTTCTCTCCTCTAAGCTATACATATTTAGGTCATTGAGCCTATCCTGGTAAGTTTTATTTTTTAGACCATGTACCATTTTGGTAGCCCTCCTTTGCACAGATTCAAGTTTGTTAATATCCTTCTGAAGATATGGTCTCCAGAACTGCACACAATACTCAAGATGAGGCCTAACTAATGATCTATAAAGTGGCATAAGAACCTTACTATTTCTGCTGCAAATACCTCTACCAATACATCCAAGCATTCTGCTAGCCTTACTCGCTGCATTACTACATTGTTTACTAAGTTTTAAATCATCTGAAATAATAATTCCCAAGTCCTGTTCCTCGTCTGTAACAGTCAGTAAAGTGTCATTGAGTCTGTAATTAACATACCATGCAGAGACAAAATGTTGCGGGATGAGTTCCTGTCTGCTTGCTTTATTATCTAAAATTGTTATTCTATACCATGTTTTGTTTTCTCGCTGTTTTTTTCTATTCTTACCTTTAGGTTGGACATTTATTAAGCCATAATGAATAAGGGATGCTGATAACTGCACTTAGGAATAGAATGTGTTGGAATCCTGTTGGGATTATCAAAGTTTTTGTTTACATGTTCAATGTTTTTTGTTATTTATTTTTTTTTAATATAATTTTTATTGAGGTAATATAGAGAGCAGTACAAGATAAACACTGACACAGGCCCACAACCCGTATGGGCAGTTAGAAATGGTATACAGTACTGCATAGAAACCAAACCTTGTCACAATATTATGAAACATAGATAAAAGCATACAGCTAGAAATCTAAAGTCAGAAAAAATGCTAGCATTGAAATTCAACCTATGTGAATATTATTTTCAATTTAACATATAGGGCCACTTATAAGCCCTTGGGTCTATAAATGACCAGATGTATATAAAGTTTTCAAGTATATAACATATAGGGCCATATCAAAGCCCTGGTATATATGAAAGTATGACTAACATTATATATGATAGAAGTGGGAATATTACTAGCTGCTACATTGTGTCAGCCATATGTAAAATAGCAGGAGAATTAAATGGAATCTGTGTTCCTGAGTTTAGATGTTAAACAGATACTAAGGGGAGACCCTTAGGGGGGAATTGGAGCCAGCCAACTAATAGTATAAGACTAGTCAAACAGGACTGTGTGGGCAGGGAATATATAACTAGCCATATATCATAGCTAATGAATACCCAGGTATAGGCAGTTAAGGGCTATCCTTGAAGTTTTACAACAATATATACACCTACAAGTCACTTTAAGAGATCTATACATGTACTAATTGGAAAGGGATATGAGAAGCCTAGCAGATCACATGGGACAAGCTCTATCAGTAGTAAGAAGTGTGGGGTTCATAGTTTTTAATTTTCTCTCTCAATATGTACGCATGACAGGCTACTAGATGGAATATGAGTCAATATTCTAGATAAAATTACTAAGATCTATGCTTCTTTAAAGTAAGATAGGGATCTTAGATTAGGTATTATCAAGGGACTATAACTAGTTATAAACACCTTTTATATATATATATATATATATATATATATATATATATATATATATATATATATATATATATATATTATATATCTCAGCACATTAGGACTTAAAAACTAATCAACAAAAGGACTCTTAGGATTGACTTAGCGGGCGCGGCTAGTTTATACGAGAGTATAACCTAAGGCAGGATAGGAAACTTGCACAGTACAGCCATTCTTCTCTCCATATCATTATAAACTCTGAACTGCATCATCCCGGCCGCAGATGACACAGCAGTAATATCTTTTCCTTAGATGATCCTAATAAATAGACTGTTCAAAGATCCCTATGTCCCTATGTAAACATGCAAAATCACTGTGTTCTAATACCATGGTAGTATTTAGGCAGACTAGATAAATTAGGCAATTTAATAGGACTATGAACCCTAGACTTAGATGTTCCTAAATAATTGCAGCTGCAAAGGTGTGTCAGATAATCGTACACAAACAATAAACAAACTAAACAACTGAACTATATACATTGATAAGAAAATAAAGCCTCATATTAATTTCCATAGATAGGAATACTTTGTGAATAAAGTAAACATGTTTCTTCTCCTAATGTCCAGTACACAACATATATCCTACACCCTCTAACTAGTAGCAATGGATCTAAGTTAGAGACTATGTACTGTCCTCCAAACATTAGTAATATATAAAGTATCATGGCCATTTAGGACACACAGTTTACCCCCATATGTCAAAAGCAAATACAAATACATGCATATCTCAAATGGCATAACAAAGCAATATGTGTTAATATATAAAGATATAGACTAATATATTGGGGTTTGAGCATTTAACATATAAGGGTAGTCACATCTGTATCTACCAACAAATAGCGGAGGTCTTAATATATGTTGTACAATAATATAGACTGTAGTGAATAGAAGTGCACAAATATGAATACATTCACACACACCTAAAAGCAATATAAAGAATATGGATAATTTAGCCCTTCATAGCATAAACTTTGCTTCTGTATATAGCAATTAGCAACTTAACTATATTAGTAGATCTCAGCTAGTTACATTCTGAGGAGATTGTCACTATAGATGACACTATATAGACCCCTATATGTAACTTAAGTGTTCAATGTCCCAGGGATTGTAGTATCAGTATCTAGTATTATGTAAGCATAAACATAAGCATTTCAGCATAGGTTAAGAACAAAGAACCTTAAGAACAAAGAACAAACAAACAGAAAAACAGAAATAGGGCATCTGCATATTTATCCTGAAGTCTCTTTCAATAAAGCCTTTGGGACCTCTCTGAAAGTCTCCCATTTAGCCCACGCCGATTCTCCCTGTGACCATCGCTGCATAAGGAAAAGCAACAGCTTGACCCCTTACTGAAACTAGTATGTGCAGCCTCTGTAGAATATATGCGTAAGAGTTCCCATGCTGAGAGAGACCGACAAGGATTCCACCATGCTTGTTTTGTTTATTCTGAGTCTTGTAATCGGGTGCTACTCTAGAGCTTGAGGTACACAATAGGACTTTTACTTTTATGTAGTCCGGTAGGGATTTTATTGTAATACTCTGATGTCGCGTAGTCAGCTCCTGATCGTCATCAGATGTTTGTTTATAAACCCGGTCTCCCCCTCGGCACACAATCTGGGCTTTGGTGCAGCGGTATTGTTGGCTAAGAGCTATAGACTGTGCTTCTAAGGGAGTGAAAAATGTACCTCCAGCTGTATCACGGCAGTTCCATGAGACCTCTTTCCCGGTTCTAGGCCGAGTGTAGGCTTGTGTGACCGATCTTAAAACATCTCCTTTTGTATCTTTGAATACGGGTGCTGTAATATCCGTTCCCCGTTTGGAATTATAATACATCACACGTGGTTCCCTTTCCTCAGTGAGGGCCGTAGGTTCTTTGTCACCATCTTGGAAATCACATGATGTAGGGATAATTCTGGAGCATTGCGTTATTAGTGTATATATTTCAGACACAAACTCCTCCAATATCCCCCTAATCGCATCCTCCAGCTGGTTTATTTCAGTATTCATCTCCATGTGGTTAGTCTAGATGTGGTATGTTAAGCCTCCTGTTTTAGTCGGTGATCTATGGTCGCTGTAAGCCAGAGGTGTAACTAGAAACCACAGGGCCCAGGTGCAAGAATCTAAGAAGGCCCCCCACCACCACCCCTCCCCCTCCAAAAAAAGGTGAATTTAATACCTTTTTTTATATATATTTTTAACACAGAAAAAAATGTGAATCAGATTACATGTCTGCAAAAGGAGGTACCCTGTGCCCACAGTCTGTGAGATGGTCTGACCCCCTATTACTGTATATATATATAGTGACACTATTTAACCCCCTAGTACTGTATATAGTAAGTTAGTGACACAGTCTGTAATCTGCCGGTGAGATGGCTGGCCTGACCCTACCCATCCAGTACTTTATAAAGTGACCACAGTAGTCAGTGATATGGTCCACCCCCCCATACTGTATATAGTGGTACTGTATAGTTACACTGTTTACCCCTCCCCCCCCATGCTGTAGTAGCTGTAGTAACAAGGTCTGTAATTTGCTGGTTCCACATACACAAACACACATACATGCATAAATACACACACTGTCACATACATACACAAACACACACCATACACACACATAAACACCAATGGGTAAAACAGAAACACTAACCCCTGTAGTCATGTCACAATCACATGATATCAGTGCAGGCAGTGGTATGTTAACGTTTTTTATTAAAAAAAATTATAAAAAAAAATAATTAAAAAATTTTTTTTTTTAAGCTGGCCCCACCCTCAGGGGCCCAGTCGCACCTGCGACCTCTGCACCCCCTGTAGTTTCGCCCCTGCTGTAAGCGTCCGCTGCCAAAGTTCAACTTCTTCACCATATAACACTGAAGCTCACATTTAAATGCTGTCTAAATAAAGTTTTGTGACGGTTTTATGTTCACTTTATCAGACATTAGAGTCCCAATATTAGGAGCTCCTGCAAGATGCAACTGTCCGGTTCAGTAGCTGGCTCTGCCCCCCCCTCAATGTTTTTTGTTGTTTAATTTCTTGTTTTTTAAACCAGGTGTTTCCTTACAGATATGGAGGAAGGAAGGTGTGGAAGTCTCGAGGTGCTAGAGGGTATCAGGTACTATGGATTAATGTGGGAAGGAGGGTTTTTTGTGGCTCTGACAGAATTGTTGAGATAGGCCTTACACAGCAGTGTAGGAGGGAGAAAGGGGGGAATACGGATGTCACATAACATAAGACTAATCTCCCATAACGTTAGGGGGTTGAATACAGACAATTAAAGATGGACGGCAATGGACACTACCTGAAGGTAAAAGCAAACATAATATTTCTCCAGGAAACACACTTCGTATCCCAGACAGTCCCTTAATACTGGACACAACAGTTCCCCCATCACTTTCATTCAACGACAGATTCTAAAAAAAGGGGGGTGACAATCTTATTACATAAATCTTTGGATTTTATACATGATAGTGAGATAAGGGATAGCGAGGGCAGGTTTGTGATACTAAGAGGATCAATTCAAAATACTAGAGTCACTCTCTGCAACGTGTATGCACCCAACGAAACCCAGAATGCCTTCTTTGAGAAAATTTCACAGCATCTTACCCAGTGGTCACAGGATAGAATTATCTTGGCGGGGGATTTTAATGTTTCCATGACCTCCTTTAAGGGGGGGGAACTAAGGGGCAGTCAAGTAAACAACATCGCCATAATGCAATTGTTAAGTCAATTAGGGACTCAATGAGAGCACATAATCTTATAGACTCTTGGGAGGCATTGGGCAACTCTAACCATGACTATACATACTACTCACCAGCACATAATTCATATTCAACCTTAGATTATATCTTTGTGAGTCAAATAATGATTCCTAATTTAGTGACATCAAGCACGCAACCGTGTGTTTGGTCAGATCATTCACTAGTAATCTTAGAGCTAGCGGGTATCCTAAATTTCTTAAGACCAAGGTCATGGACATATAACCCAACGCTCCTTAAGAACCCAGTTATATATGAGAGGATAAAAATAGCATTGAAGGAATATTGGCAGTTAAATGAAGGGTCCACGGGTAACCCGCTAATGGTTTGGGCTGCACACAAGCCCGTGCTAAGAGGTTTGTTTATTAAAGAGAAATCGATGGCGGTAAGACAATCAACACAAATAGTGAACACACTCCAGAAGGAGGTTGAGACACTTGAGCTAGAACATAGGCGCACTTTATCCTCGGGGATATATAAGTCCCTTCAGTCTAAACGGAAAGAATTGTCTACAATTTTAAATGATAATTCTATGCGTGCAGCTTTGAGGCTGAAAGCGCACTACTATGTGTACGCAAATAAGCCAGATAAATATCTGGCATATAAATTAAGGGAGAGTACCAAGTTCTTTGCAATACCCTCTATCCACAGACTGGGTGGAGCTCTCACATCAAACCCTCAAGAGATAACTGAAACTTTTGCTCAGTACTATGAGAATCTTTATGACGGGAAAAAGGTGGCCAGGGGGGACCTCACTCGGCAGACAAATGATTTTCTAGAACAGGATAAATTACCGATGATACAGGATACAGACCTAGCAGGGCTTAATGCAGACATTACGGCTTTGGAAATACTATCAGTAATTAAAGACCTTAAAACGGGAAAAGCGCCGGGCCCCGACGGATTAACAGGAGAATATTATAAATTATTTAAAAAAAAGAGTTATTACCCCATTTATTGACTTTCTGTAATGGTATATTGGCAGGAGGGGAACTACCCTGGGATATGTTACAAGCCAAGATTGTGGTGATACCCAAAGTAGGGAAAAACCCAAAGTACTGTCAAAACTATAGGCCTATTTCCCTGATTAATACAGATCTCAAAATATTTACAAAAATTATGGCAGACTTAATACAGACTTAAATTGATCTTACCATCACTTATTCACAAAGACCAGGTAGGTTTTATTAAGGAAAGGGAGGCCCCAGACAATGTGAGGAGAATCTTGACCCTAATAGACTATCTTACGCAGACTAAGACACCATCGCTACAGTTATCACTTGACACGGAAAAAGCGTTTGATAGGGTAGATTGGCCTTTTATGTTTAAAGTTTTAGATAAAATGGGGTTTAAGGGAGCCTTTATAAGGGCACTCACAGTTATATACTCAAGACCAACGGCAGTGGTAGGGGCTGCAGGATACATATCTAGGTCCATAGAAATTTTAAATGGCACCCGTCAGGGTTGCCCACTCTCACCACTTTTATTTGCCATTAGCATTGAACCACTCGCAGCACTTATAAGGCAATCAGTAGATTTGTCGGGGGTGCAGTTAGCAAGAGATGAATACAAACTAACATTATTTGCGGACGACGTTTTATTGACGCTGACGAGACCTGTAATTTCTTTACCTAACCTGTATGTTATCTTGGGGAAATTCACAGAGATCTCAGGCTATAAGATTAACCTGGATAAATGTGAAGCTTTGCCGATTTGTCTCCCATCTCATACAAAAAAGACGGTAGAACTAAATTTCAATCTCACATGGGCAAAAACCCACATCACCTACTTGGGAGTTAAGATAAATAGCACCTTTTCAGACCTATATGGGTTAACTATGTACCTGTTTATAAAATCACAAGGCAATATGAAGAACACCAAGCAGAGGAATTTTACCTGATCCACACAGCAGATAATAATGGAAGCTGGCCATTACAATCTGGAATGACACAAGCAGAGCTGAAACCTATTTCATCTACATGGAAACTTGAAAGAAATTATATCAAGCCTGGATTTGACGTCGCTATGCAGCAAAATAGTCTGCGGACAAAGTCCTTTACAGCTGAAGACGTCCAATTCCGACAAGTTCGGAGGGTGAGAGGAGGCTCCCTGCAAAGTACTGGAAGTTCTGAGGACCAACTACCCATACAGCATGGGACATGCACTTTTTCAGGTCCTCTCCTCTAGTTTAACTTTCCTGACTTAGTTGTTACAGACAACATTACACTACGGGGTACTTGGTTACCTATTTACTGTGCTTGTGTCTTGACTCCCCACAAATGCTGTGAGGTAATGTTTCGTTAATATAGCAATAATCACAGTAATTACTCACTAATTATATATTATTAGATACTTAACTATCTATCCCTTGTAGAAGCTCAACACTAACATATGTCTACTTTACAAAAATCACTTCTTACTAGTATAACTGTATGCACTCCTTTTATCTCACCTGATTATTCTATTAGCTTGTGTTTTCATATTTTCCCCACAGTTAAGAAATAAGTATTAAAATCCCCTTTATTCTTTCTCATCTTATAATGTTACTGAAGCCACTGACCTGGTTATTCATGTAATATTAGCATAGCCTGTAATATATCTGTTGGTTGGAGCCTTTATATTTATTGGTCTATCTAGGTTTAGCTCCGTAACTTAATAATGAAGGCTTGTAGTCTAAGATACAGTACCACCTACCTTCTCTACCATGCCCCCTTTTACATGAAGATTTACCATTTAATAACCTCATAACTGATGTTTGTAACTTAATATGCTTTGCCAGTATACTTCAAACAATGGTTTATATTATTATTATTTTTATTAATATTACTATTCTATTCATAAGGGAGTATTATTTCAGGGTTAGCTAGTACAAGGCTTGGTTTCTGAATCTGCTTTTCAATCATTATATTCTGGTTATTTGTTAGCCAACTTATTCATTTACTATATACAAATATAGCCAGAAATAAAATCTATAACGGATAAATCAAGACTTTACAAACGGTTATATAAAAGTTCACAAGTATAGTATAAAGCAACTACGTATATTGGCCTCTATTTATCAAGCCGTCAACCGCAAATACGCTGGAATTCCGCAGCGTTTTTGTGGCGATTCTGATTTGCCATAGTTATCAAGCCCTACAGACTGGCAAAAGTAGAATCTAGTGATGTAACATACAATTCGACGGACTCAGTCCGACACAGATCAATTGTTACGTCACTCCAGATGTTCCAAACGCAAGTTTGGCACAATCTGACTACTTTTGCTAGTTATCAAAGAACAAACAGGTACGCTCGCCACTATTCCAGCCCAGCGTACCTGGTTTTCAATCCGCCGCCCTGGAGGCGGCGGATCCCATAGGAATCAATGGGAGTCTGACAGCAGCGAGAGCGCATGTTCGCTGCTGCCCGATATCCCATTGATTCCTATGGGAAGTGTCTGCACCTAAACACCCCTAATCTGCCCCCCCCCTACACCACCGCCACCTAATTTATACTTATTAACCCCTAAACCGCTGCCCCGCCACCGCCGCCACCTACATTATATGTATTAATCCCTAAACCGCCGCTCCTGCACCCTGCCGCAACTAAATAAAATGTTTAACCCCTAAACCTCCACTCCCGGACCCCGCTGCAACTATAATAAATTTATTAACCCCTAAAACGCCGCTCCCGGACCCCGCCACCACCTTCATTATACCTATTAACCCCTAATCTGCCACCCCCTATACCACCACCACTTACATAAAGTTATTAACCCCTATCCTGCTTATCCTGGACCCCAACGCAAATAAATTAATTGTTTAACCCCTAAACCGCCACTCCCGGAGCCCACCACCACCTACATTACATTTATTAACCCCTAATCTGCCCCCCCTACACCGCCGCCACCTACATTATATCTATTAACCCCTAAACCTAAGTCTAACTCTAACCCTAACACCCCCTAACTTAAATATCATTTAAATTGATCTAAATAAATATTCCTATAATTAAATAAATTATTCCTATTTAAAACTAAATACTTACCTATAAAATAAACCCTAAGATAGCTACAATATAACTAATAGTTACATTGTAGCTATTTTACGGTTTATCTTTATTTTACAGGCAACATTGTATTTATTTTAACTAGATACAATAGCTATTAAATAGTTATTAACTATTTAATAACTACCTAGTTAAAATAAATACAAATATACTTGTAAAATAAACCCTAACCTAAGCTACAATTACACCTAACACTATACTACCATTAAATAAATTAAATTAATTAAATACAATTATCTACAATTAAATAAAAATAACTAAAATTAACTAAAGTACACAAAAAACCCTCTAAATTACAGACAATAAAAAAAATTACAAGAAGTTTAAACTAATTACACCTAATCTAACATCCCTAATAAAATAAAAAATCCCCCCAAAATAATAAAATTCCCTACCCTATACTAAATTACAAATAGCCCTTAAAAGGGCTTTTTGCGGGGCATTGCCCAAAAGTAATCAGCTCTTTTACCTGTAAAAAAAGAAATACATCCCCCCAACATTAATACCCACCAACCACACCCAACCTTACTCTAAAACCCACCCAAACCCCCCTTAAAAAAAACTAACACTAACCCCCTGAAGATCACCCTACCTTGAGCCGTCTTCACCCAGCGAGGCCTAAGTCCTCAACGAATCTGGGCAAAGTGGTCCTACAGATGGACAGAAGTCTTCATCCAATCCGGCCAGAAGAGGTCCTCCAGATGGGCAGAATTCTTCATCCAAGCGGCATGTTCTATCTTCTTCCATCTGATGAGGAGCGGCACCATCTTGAAGACATCCGATGCGGGGCATCCATCGATCCCGACGACTGAACGATGAATGACGGTTCCTTTAAATGAAGTCATCCAAGATGGCGTCCCTTGAATTCCGATTGGCTGATAGGATTCTTTAAGCCAATCGGAATTAAGGTAGGAAAAATCTGATTGGCTGATAAAATCAGCCAATCGGATTGATATTCAATCCGATTGACTGATCCAATCAGCCAATAGGATTGACCTTGCATTCTATTGACTGTTCCAATCAGCCAATAGAATGTGAGGTCAATCCTTTTGGCTATTTGTAATTTAGTATAGGGTAGGGAATTTTATTATTTTGGGGGAAAATTTTATTTTATTAGGGGGCTTAGATTAGGTGTAATTAGTTTAAACTTCTTGTAATTTTTTTTAATTTTCTTTATTATTTTTATTTAATTGTAGGTAATTGTATTTAATTAATTTAATTTATTTAATGGTAGTATAGTGTTAGGTGTAATTGTAACTTAGGTTAGGTTTTATTTTACAGGTATATTTGTATTTATTTTAGCTAGGTAGCTATTAAATAGTTAATAACTATTTAATAGCTATTGTACCAAGTTAAAATAAATATAAAGTTGCCTGTAAAATAAAAATAAACCCTAAAATAGCTACAATGTAACTATTAGTTATATTGTAGCTATCTTAGGGTTTCTTTAATAGGTAAGTATTTAGTTTTAAATAGGAATAATTTATTTAATTATAGGAATATTTATTTAGATTAATTTAAATAATATTTAAGTTAGGGGGGGAGTTAGGGTTAGGGTTAGACTTAGGTTTAGGGGTTAATAGATATAATTTAGGTGGCGGTGGTGTAGGGGGGGCAGATTAGGGGTTAATAAATGGAATGTAGGTGGTGGTGGGCTCCGGGAGCGGCGGTTTATGGGTTAAACATTTTATTTAGTTGTGGCGGAGTCCGGGATCGGCAGGATAGGGGTTAATAACTTTATGTAGGTGGCGGCGGTATAGGGGGTGGCATATTAGGGGTTAATAGGTATAATGTAGGTGGCGGTGGGGTCCGGGAGCGGCGGTTTAGGGGTTAATATATTTATTATAGTTTGCGGCGGAGTCCGGGAGCGGCGGTTTAGGGGTTAATAACTTTATTTAGTTGTGGCGGGGTCCGTGAGCGGCGGTTTAGGGGTTAATAACTTTATTTAGTTGCGGGGGGCTCCGGGAGAGGCGGTATAGGGGGTAAAACAGTATAGTATAGTGTGGGTGCTTAGTGACAGGCTAGCAAGAAAGCTGCAAATAAGCCGATGAGCAGCGAGATCGATGACTGTCAGTTAACAACAGTCCGCTGCTCATCGCACCTTACTTGGTGCGCAGCTTTTTGACAGCTTTCTTGATAAATTTGGCGAACGTATTCAGGTCCTCGGCGGCGATGTTAGGCGAGCTTAGGCGAGTGTATTGGGGCCGGCGAATACTAGAAAGTAGACGGCTTGATAAGTAGGGGTCATTGAGGTTAATATTTACAATTGTTATAGATTAATTGTCAGCTTGTACATTTGGGCCTGAGACACCTTATATTATAAATAGGAAGATGTTGGACAGTTATCAGCCGTTATATTTTACGCTGTAAAAGTTCCTATAATGTTTTTATTTTGCTATTGTATGTGCTGTTTATATTAAAATGGTTGGAGTTAAGCACTCTTGGTTAGTTTAAACAAATATATGTGGGATCGCCTGTCTGCGGTCGGGGCAGGGGAGTCCCTCTATTTGACTTGATATTCTCTTAATATTAGGTATGTAACTTTTTATCAGTGCTACAACATCCTACCTTAATTGGCCTACATTTAGCTCACTATACCCTATTCCTGAGGTCATGTATATACAGCTCCTCCTAGATTAGTTTACAGGTTGATCTGTCTATGCTATCTCCTATTCCCTATAAGGACGTGGGATCGGTGAGTGCTAGGATATCACTAATGTGTTTCTTTATGTTATACTGTATATATGCCTTGTTTCACTTTCCCCTCTTGAGGTCAGAACTAGCTTTGCCTGCTATATTCAACATGTGGTAAGAGACTAGTGGAGATATGCTGTTTTAGCCATGCAAAAGCAAAGATATATATGACTTGCAGCTATAAAAGTATTTATCTTATGATTTAAGTTCCTCAATTTGTGCACTAATACCTTTGGTTTAGTAGTAGGTTACCTGTTTTAGTGTTCATAATGTTAGATATTTTATGTCAAAAACTCATCACCAGCACTCAACTATGTTTAAGTGTAAGGTCTCCTAGTGGTAAGAGGCTTCTCTTATCACTACTTCCTCTGTATAATAATACCACTGCCCCCTCATAACTTATGTAACTTATATTACACTTCTATATTCGGTCCACCCCTCGCCCTCTGTACTTTAACAGCTTAAGAGATACACTATCACCTTAAGATAGACTATTATTTTGTTTGCTACCTTTCGCTGAACATTCCTGTAACCATTTCCGCTTCATTCTGATATATTACACTGTAAATATATCATTTCTGTGGTTATGATTTTCAGAGCAATATTGTTTCCTATATCAGTTGGTTCATGCGTAACCATTGAACTAACCACTGTTAAATGCTATCATCTATATGTTATAAAACGAGATTCTCAAATTATCGATAACCATGTAATGTACAACTATCACCTGTTGATATAATGGTCAATTGTGCACCCACTGAGAAGAGACAACTTAATTTTGTTCATGTATATTACTTGTTATGTTATTTCACTGATCTTTATGTACCAAGAATCTCAATAAAAGATTATTATAAAAATAATAACACTAACTTTGCTCCGCATCTTTATTTCTCTATAGTGTACTCTCAAAGGTGAAAGCAAGCCTTTTGCATGCCACCAGAACCTACATAACTGCTCTTGAAAGTTGTGAGCACAAGGCAGTCTTATTATTAGACATCACACTGCCACTGGGCATTAATATTAATTAATTAATTAATTAATAATTTGCTTTATTTACTGTTTTTAATTATTAATATCAAGTAAATACAGTGTTTATAGTGTAGTATGGGTTATAGAACCCATGAAGGTTAGGCCTATTTTTAATAGTAACTCTCAAGCAACCAGAAACTACACTTATCCGCAATCTAAGTTATATGGGAAAAGTAGGTCCCAATCAGAAATTAGACAAAAGGGAAAATGTTTAAACCCAAAACTATTTAAAGGGGTGTACACAGGTATCCAAATAAAAAGAGATAATTATCACATATAAATAGCTGTCTAAAATGAATACATATAGACAATGAACCATTCACAATCAACAAATCCACCTACAAATTGAATAACAAATTATTCATAGATAGATGTGTATAATACTTTGTTAAAAAATAATAATTATTGTCCTTAGAAACCCAAAGTACATTAAAATTATATAAATAAAAAAATGTGCAAAAACAGAGCAATTAATCGCTGAATCAGATGTATGTGATTGTCACAGAGAATATGGTGCAGAGTAGCTTCAATGATATCCACATATATTTATAAAAATTACCCACTTACTAGAAGTAACCTCAATCAAATGAGGTAAGTGCTGTGCATCTGTTAAACGAAAGGTCCTGCATCAGTCAGTCCAAATTATTACTTCAGTGCAACCTGGGTATGGTTAGATATCCTTCTCTCTCCTTTTTCCTTCCCTCTCCACGTCACTGGGGGCAGAATAAGGTGTCCCAATGTTGACTGGTCCTAACACTGCAAGGTTGAACCTCTTCAAGGAGGAATTATCCACACTTAATCACAAGGTTTAGTACGAGGTGACGCAATCCAGGTGCTCGATTGGCTGGTGCTCTCACATGGTTCCGGTGTTGGCTACTCCGGATGCTGAACCAGAGACTTATCAGCTGCTGTGCTGTATTCCGTCTCCAGCTTGGCGTTACTGTTGGATCTGGACACTGGAAGCCGGAGTTGCACTATCCAGTGCGAGGACCTGAAGGGTTTCCTAATTACTTATATATAAACTCATGTGTAAGTGAGCATGTATTAATTTGAAATGTTTTGTCATTAAACTACCCGAAACCGAGTTGCGCTTTCTCTTTCCATTAGAATATATATATATATATATATATATATATATATATATATAACATTTTGCCCTATGTGAAGAACATTGGAATGTTAAATATTTACAGTACATAAACAGTAAAACACATTATTAAGGCTGACTTCTGGTTGCGCGGAGCTAGTGGATGGACGCAGGTGCACGGAACTCTGTGTCGACCCGAACATAAAGCCTGCAAAAAAGTGCTCCAATCCGCCTTCTCCCACGCAGATACCTTGCTGGATATCCCAAGTCAGACCAGCCGGTTTTGACAGCGTGAAGGGCCGTTACATCGCCCTGCCTGGGAAGTCAGATCACATTTGCGGTATAGCCGCTTTGGATGCCATCTTGTATCCACAGCCACACACAGGCCCCACTCGGAGGTGAGATCCCTGCAAGCCAAAATACATGGGACACTAACTGAGTAACTCACCTGAAAGCAGCCAAGGGACATAAGGGGTGGTGAGAGAATCTTGCTGGGCTGTTTATACAGAAGCTGGGCATTGTCAAGAGGGCCTGGGGAGAGGAGGAGGCGCTATGCGGCCTAGAATCATTGGGCCCCAAACTGACTTACATATCTCTGGCCATTAACCACTGCAGGTCACCAACTACATGGGCTCCTATACCTTGAGTTTCTCACCCCCGCAGCTACAGAACACATGCAGTGGCTCTCCTGCTAACAGTTATACCACAATTATTCTTGACTTTGTGTTTTTAGACTTACACCTAACAGGCAGCAACAGTGCACTGGGGATAACCTCCACACATCTTTACCTCCCCACTTGCAGAGAGCTTATTGTTATGGCTGTGACTATCTCTCATAGGGGCAAAAGAGGAAGGAGAAGCTCAGAGATTCAGAGTGTACTAGGTTGTAGTTTGGGCTGTTTTGTGACACTTTTAATACCCATCAAGGTAAGGTGCTGTGTGGTGCTTTTGTGACTGCAAAGTTGCTACTGGCTCCTCTTTTCTATATACACGGTGTGTCTGATATAATCGATCCAAACCTTACTTGAATGATACAAGCTGGAACTTTCCTAACTTTTCTGGACTACTGAAAGCTGTCTTACGTAACACCACAGCACCCCCTGATGACATATCTTATCATTTCGCCTCCCATAGCAGTGTACACAGCAATATATACTCCATGAAAGTGGATAAGTATTTCCAATGGCTACCATCTCCAAAATCAGATATCAATCATGAGTAGCAGGCCCAAGGGCTCTGAGAGGAAACTGCAGCAGGCAAATGACACACAGCCTGTTACACAACATCAACCAGATACAGAGACAATGTCAGCGGGTGAGAGATTGAATCTACTACAAGAATTAAAGGCATTCTTTTTGCCAAAAATGGACACCTTACAAGCTGGCGTAGATACTTTGACAAGTGAAGACAGACAATTCTCTACTAGACTCACCTCTGCTGAGAATAGGATCTCCGAGGTGGAAGATAAACAGCATGAATCAGAAGGTTCCTTAAAACACCTCCTGAAACAAAACCAGTTCCTCCAGGACCGCCTGGAGGATTTAGAAAATCGTAACAGGCGAAACAATCTACACATCGTTGGAGTACCAGAGTCCATTAAGGACAAAAATCTGCTGGAATTTACAATATTGACCTTTCAGAGACTGTTGGGGATCCCCCCAGACCATCTTCCATTGGACATAGAAAGAGCACATCGCTTGGGACCCCAAAGACAACTAGACAACCTAAAAGCAAAGCCTAGCCAGGTGATCTTAAAATGCCTTAACTACCTAGAGAAGCTGTCTGTGATGAGAGCCCATCGGGCAAAAAAAAGAAATCCTGTTTGAAGAGCATCGCCTTCTTTTATTCCAAGATTTCTCGACAGAGGTCACAAAGAAAAGAAAAGAGTTCTCCCCACTTTGTTCCCATCTCCATGAACAAGGTCGTCAGGTGGCTCTGATCTACCCAGCCAAACTAAGGCTGCAGACTCCTTCTGGCCCTAAGTTCTTCACTACTCCAGCAGCAGTGCAGGCCTTCTCAGAAAGAGGGCAAGGAGATGGCTGAATCACAATGACAAGAACTCTGGCTATAAGTATATCATTGCTATGGCCCATTCATTACGGGCAAAATGTTTACTGTTAGTTGTTTTACGTTTATGACTGTTCTTAGTTCTGATATCTGGAGATGGATAATTTTCTTTACTGCAAAATTGACCAATAACATGATAATGCAAAGATATTGTTTTAAAGGTTATATAGGGAAAAGACATCAAGAGACTGCAGGGCCCTGGGGTTAGAGACTGGGTATGCATCCCACAATTCTAAATCTTATGAGGCATTCCAACACACTGCGGAGGACTCCATGACCCGTTTCCATGATCGTGACCGTCATGACGTGGAATAATAAAGTTGTTTTACCTTCCCTCTTCATTGCTAATTTGAGAGAGGGACTGTAATCTTGGGACTGTGGTAATCGGTGCAATCCAGACCTATCACAGTGTTGTTATTTATGCTGCAGCTTTTCTGACAGTACATGGACGACTCTGTTTGGAGGGTTCTGATGGGTTGCTTACAACTGTGTGGTACCATGAATCAATTTGTTTCTTTCTTCCCAGGATGGACCCGGGGTGCTCATAGTCCAACCAGCCACGATCGCCTGCACAGCCTATGGGATACTGTAAGTCCCCCCCGTCCTCCCCTACACACATGTCCTTAATATAATACAACAAGCCTGTATACTTACACTACCACTAATGGTTCATGTCTCCCTAAATTTGATCTGTCCAAATGGCCATGCAATATAAGATAATCTCTTGGAACATTGGGGGAATTACCTCCCCTGCAAAAAGGAGTATGATACTACAACACCTTAATTCACAACGGACAGACAGTTTTGCTCCAAGAAACTAGACTATCAGCAATAGAACACAAAAGAATCAAAACTAGGTGGGTTGGTCGAATCATATATACTCCAACGGAAGGCAGAAAATGAGGGGTGGCAATATTGGTTAGGAAAGGCACACCAATTTCTTTTACAGACACCGTGATAGATGGTGAAGGCAGATATATAATTACAACAATGCATATACACACCTTTACATATGTCATATGCAATGTATATGGCCCTAATGCATATTGCCCTAGTTTCTGGTCCACATTGGTGGCGAAATTAGCCATCTATGAAAAACCACTCCTAATTGTCGGTGGAGACTTCAACTTGGCACAAACTTTACCACTGAACAGATTCAGGGACCCTGCTATAGGCTCTATAACCACAAAAGACATCTATAGATACAAGAGAGATACACAATTAATAAACACATTTAAAGACACCTTCGGTCTGGTGCATACCTGGAGGGCACAGAACCCAGACCAGAAAGACTATACCTGCGTTTCCAAGACACATAACACCTTGTCGCTGATTGACTACTTTCTGACTTCTGCCCCCCTTACACCCCAGATCTATTCACACACAATTGGACAAATAACTATCTCAGATCATGCCCCTATACACCTCACGATACGACCAACAATGAAGGACCATGCACATAAATCTTGGAGATTTCCCACATTCCTCTACAATAATGTAGACTTTAGAAAATGTATTACACAAGAATGGACGCAGTACGCAACAGACAATGCCCAGCATCTTGAAGAGTGAGATCTGTTCTGGCATGCCTCTAAGGCAGTCATGAGGTGGCATATAACATCTTTTACGGCTCACCATAATAAAATGTCCAAAAAAATAGACGGACACTTCTTGTCCCAATTAACAGCAGCTTATAATGATTATTTATCTAATCCCTCTTGCTCAACAAGGCAAACTTACTATGACCTGAAAAAGACAAGAGACACTTTTCTAGCTCAACAAGACAATAGGTATAAAATCCATAGACAAGGGCACTTTTATAGACACGGCAATAAAGCAGACAAACTACTAGCCAATCTGGTTAGCTCACACCCCTAGGTCATATATAACCTCACTACAGACTCATTTGGGCAGGAAATCACAGATGAAGGAGATTATGGCTGAATTTGTCACATATTACCAATCACTATATTCCCAGCAGCATATAGACAAAGAGAAAAAAGACAAATTCTGGAAGGATGTTAGGATTCCTACTCTGACAGATGACCAGAGAGAACAGCTGAATGCCCCATTCCATGCACAGGAAGTGTCCAAGATGATCAGACACCTCCGCCTAGGAAAAGCGGCAGGCCCTGATGGGCTGCCTGGTGAATATTATAAACTTTTAGACAAAGAAATTAGCCCCATATTAGCATCCCTATACTCTGACTATCTGACGAATAAGGTACATCCTAACGTACGCTTTACAGAGGCCAACATCTCTATTCTACCTAAACCTGATAGAGACCCCACACTCACCTCATCTTACTGACTGATCTCGCTGCTCAACAGCGACTATAAAATACTGACGAAAATATTAGCAGACAGACTGGCATTTGATCTCCCCCTACTAGTTCATCCGGACCAAACCAGATTTGTCACTGGAAGGTCTTCCGTGGTAAATATCCGGAAAACCCTAGCGATATCCTCCCATTGCTGGTATCATTCTCAATCTGGCAAACAGTCTGACTTACAGGACGCGTGTCTTTTGGTGCTAGATGCCGAAAAGGCTTTCGACAGAATTGAATGGGACCACCTATACACTTCCATGACCCGGTTCGGTATTACTGGCACCTTTTTTAACCTTATCTAAAACCTTTACACAGCCCTCAAAGCATCAATAATCATAAATGGTGGATTATCCACACCCTTTGGTCTGTAACGGGGGACCCGACAAGGCTGCCCCCTATCGCCACTCCTCTTTGATTTGGCTATTGAACCACTGGCCTGCTTTATTCGGCAACACAGTGATGGGATTGAGATTAAGGGCACTAGACAACATTTATCACTATAAGCTGATGACCTCCTTTTATTTATAGAAAACCCACAGTCGAATGTACCCAAACTCTTGACATTATTGACACATTCTGAACCTTTTCTGGTTACAAAATTAACAAGGACAAATCGGAGGTCACCTGGTTGAAGAACACAAAACATGGCACTCTTAATAACACTTGCCTCCAAACCACAGACGGCACATTTAAATATCTTGGTATACACATCCATGTGGACCCAAATAGATTATACCCTTTAAATATAGGTAAGGCAATCACAAACCTAAAAAAACACATTTCATAGCTGGGATAAGCTTCCCCTGTCTTTGACAGGCAGAATCCACCTCTTTAAAATGATAGCATTGCCTAAGATACTCTACACACTACAGATGCTCCCCTTGCTGTTAACACAAAAAGATGCCAAAGCAATACACTCTGGGCAACTCTTTAACCCACTGACTTTAGATATTCACCCTTTCCAGGAGTTAAAAGACACTTACCAACTTCCAAATACCCATAGATTCGCATATTTCCAGTGTTGACATTATATCTCAAAACTAAAAGCAGATGACCTTCTTAACACTGAAAATAATCATATTACCTCATTGTGCTCGCTAGCCAAACAGGGCTGATTTAGACTGGCAAACACATATGAACTTATACTCAAACACCATGGCCTAGATTTAGAGTTCGGCGGTAAAAGGGCTGTTAACGCTCCGCGGGTTTTTTTCTGGCCGCACCATAAATTTAACTCTGGTATCGAGAGTTCAAACAAATGCTGCGTTAGGCTCCAAAAAAGGAGCGTAGAGCATTTTTACCGCAAATGCAACTCTCGATACCAGAGTTGCTTACGGACGCGGCCGGCATCAAAAACGTGCTCGTGCACGATTCTCCCATAGGAAACAATGGGGCTGTTTGAGCTGAAAAAAAACCTAACACCTGCAAAAAAGCAGCGTTCAGCTCCTAACGCAGCCCCATTGTTTCCTATGGGGAAACACCTCCTAAGTCTGCACCTAACACCCTAACATGTACCCCGAGTCTAAACACCCCTAACCTTACACTTATTAACCCCTAATCTGCCGCCCCCGCTATCGCTGACCCCTGCATTACACTTTTAACCCCTAATCTGCCGCTCCGTAAACCGCCGCCACCTACGTTATCCCTATGTACCCCTAATCTGCTGCCCTAACATCGCCGACCCCTATGTTATATTTATTAACCCCTAATCTGCCCCCCACAACGTCGCCGACACCTACCTACACTTATTAACCCCTAATCTGCCGAGCGGACCTGAGCGCTACTATAATAAAGTTATTAACCCCTAATCCGCCTCACTAACCCTATCATAAATAGTATTAACCCCTAATCTGCCCTCCCTAACATCGCCGACACCTACCTTCAATTATTAACCCCTAATCTTCCGACCGGAGCTCACCGCTATTCTAATAAATGTATTAACCCCTAAAGCTAAGTCTAACCCTAACACTAACACCCCCCTAAGTTAAATATAATTTTTATCTAACGAAATAAATTAACTCTTATTAAATAAATAATTCCTATTTAAAGCTAAATACTTACCTGTAAAATAAATCCTAATATAGCTACAATATAAATTATAATTATATTATACCTATTTTAGGATTAATATTTATTTTACAGGCAACTTTGTAATTATTTTAACCAGGTACAATAGCTATTAAATAGTTAAGAACTATTTAATAGTTACCTAGTTAAAATAATTACAAATTTACCTGTAAAATAAATCCTAACCTAAGATATAATTAAACCTAACACTACCCTATCAATAAAATAATTAAATAAACTACCTACAATTACCTACAATTAACCTAACAATACACTATCAATAAATTAATTAAACACAATTGCTACAAATAAATAAAATTAAATAAACTATCTAAAGTACAAAAAATAAAAAAGAACTAAGTTACAGAAAATAATAAAATATTTACAAACATAAGAAAAATATTACAACAATTTTAAACTAATTACACCTACTCTAAGCCCCCTAATAAAATAACAAAGCCCCCCAAAATAAAAAATTCCCTACCCTATTCTAAAATACAAATATTACAAGCTCTTTTACCTTACCAGCCCTGAACAGGGCCCTTTGCGGGGCATGCCCCAAGAATTTCAGCTCTTTTGCCTGTAAAAAAAAACATACTATACCCCCCCCCCCCACATAACAACCCACCACCCACATACCCCTAATCTAACCCAAACCCCCCTTAAATAAACCTAACACTACCCCCCTGATGATCTTCCTACCTTGTCTTCACCATGCCAGGTTCACCGATCCGTCCTGGCTCCAAGATCTTCATCCAACCCAAGCGGGGGCTAGACATCCACTGAAGAAGTCCAGAAGAGGGTCCAAAGTCTTCCTCCTATCCGGCAAGAAGAGGACATCCGGACCGGCAAACATCTTCTCCAAGCGGCATCTTCTATCTTCTTCCATCCGATGACGACCGGCTCCATCTTGAAGACCTCCAGCGCGGATCCATCCTCTTCTTCCGACGACTAGACGACGAATGACGGTTCCTTTAAGGGACGTCATCCAAGATGGCGTCCCTCGAATTCCGATTGGCTGATAGGATTCTATCAGCCAATCGGAATTAAGGTAGGAATTTTCTGATTGGCTGATGGAATCAGCCAATCAGAATATAGTTCAATCCGATTGGCTGATCCAATCAGCCAATCAGATTGAGCTCGCATTCTATTGGCTGTTCCGATCAGCCAATAGAATGCGAGCTCAATCTGATTGGCTGATTGGATCAGCCAATCGGATTGAACTTGATTCTGATTGGCTGATTCCATCAGCCAATCAGAAAATTCCTACCTTAATTCCGATTGGCTGATAGAATCCTATCAGCCAATCGGAATTCGAGGGACGCCATCTTGGATGACGTCCCTTAAAGGAACCGTCATTCGTCGTCTAGTCGTCGGAAGAAGAGGATGGATCCGCGCTGGAGGTCTTCAAGATGGAGCCGGTCGTCATCGGATGGAAGAAGATAGAAGATGCCGCTTGGAGAAGATGTTTGCCGGTCCGGATGTCCTCTTCTTGCCGGATAGGAGGAAGACTTTGGACCCTCTTCTGGACTTCTTCAGTGGATGTCTAGCCCCCGCTTGGGTTGGATGAAGATCTTGGAGCCAGGACGGATCGGTGAACCTGGCATGGTGAAGACAAGGTAGGAAGATCATCAGGGGGGTAGTGTTAGGTTTATTTAAGGGGGGTTTGGGTTAGATTAGGGGTATGTGGGTGGTGGGTTGTAATGTTGGGGGGGGGGTATAGTATGTTTTTTTTTACAGGCAAAAGAGCTGAAATTCTTTTCAGGGCTGGTAAGGTAAAAGAGCTTGTAATATTTGTATTTTAGAATAGGGTAGGGAATTTTTTATTTTGGGGGGCTTAGAGTAGGTGTAATTAGTTTAAAATTGTTGTAATATTTTTCTTATGTTTGTAAATATTTTATTATTTTCTGTAACTTAGTTCTTTTTTATTTTTTGTACTTTAGATAGTTTATTTAATTTTATTTATTTGTAGCAATTGTGTTTAATTAATTTATTGATAGTGTAGTGTTAGGTTAATTGTAGGTAATTGTAGGTAGTTTATTTAATTATTTTATTGATAGGGTAGTGTTAGGTTTAATTATATCTTAGGTTAGGATTTATTTTACAGGTAAATTTGTAATTATTTTAACTAGGTAACTATTAAATAGTTCTTAACTATTTAATAGCTATTGTACCTGGTTAAAATAATTACAAAGTTGCCTGTAAAATAAATATTAATCCTAAAATAGCTATAATATAATTATAATTTATATTGTAGCTATATTAGGATGTATTTTACAGGTAAGTATTTAGTTTTAAATAGGAATCATTTATTTAATAAGAATTAATTTATTTCGTTAGATGTAAATTATATTTAACTTAGGGGGGTGTTAGTGTTAGGGTTAGACTTAGCTTTAGGGGTTAATACATTTATTAGAATAGCGGTGAGCTCCGGTCGGCAGATTAGGGGTTAATAATTGAAGGTAGGTGTCGGCGATGTTAGGGAGGGCAGATTAGGGGTTAATACTATTTATGATAGGGTTAGTGAGGCGGATTAGGGGTTAATAACTTTATTATAGTAGCGCTCAGGTCCGCTCGGCAGATTAGGGGTTAATAAGTGTAGATAGGTGTCGGCGACGTTGTGGGGGGCAGATTAGGGGTTAATAAATATAACATAGGGGTCGGCGATGTTAGGGGTAGCAGATTAGGGGTACATAGGGATAACGTAGGTGGCGGCGATTTGCGGTCGGAAGATTAGGGGTTAATTATTTTAAGTAGCTTGCGGCGACGTTGTGGGGGGCAAGTTAGGGGTTAATAGATATAATACAGGGGTCGGCGGTGTTAGGGGCAGCAGATTAGGGGTACATAAGTATAACGTAGGTGGCGGTCGGCAGATTAGGGGTTAAAAATTTTAATCGAGTGGCGGCGATGTGGGGGGACCTCGGTTTAGGGGTACATAGGTAGTTTATGGGTGTTAGTGTACTTTAGGGTACAGTAGTTAAGAGCTTTATAAACCGGCGTTAGCCAGAAAGCTCTTAACTCCTGCTATTTTCAGGCGGCTGGAATCTTGTCGTTAGAGCTCTAACGCTCACTGCAGAAACGACTCTAAATACCAGCGTTAGAAAGATCCCATTGAAAAGATAGGCTACGCAAATGGCGTAGGGGGATCTGCGGTATGGAAAAGTCGCGGCTGAAAAGTGAGCGTTAGACCCTTTAATCACTGACTCCAAATACCAGCGGGCGCCCAAAACCAGCGTTAGGAGCCTCTAACGCTGGTTTTGACGGCTACCGCCGAACTCTAAATCTAGGCCCATGACACTCTAGCCATTCAAAAAATAATGGTGAAGTGGTCCAAGTGTAGGGCAATTGAGATTGACAGTGAGAAGCTTACGGATAGATTCACAGAGGTTAGAAACATGACATTATCTGCAAATCTGAGGGAGACTCATACTAAAAGTCTTCAACAGGTTTATATAACCCCAGCTGTAAGAGCTAAGTGGATACCTGGAGTGAGAGATGTCTGTGTTAGATGCAGCCAGGCTAGTCCTGACTGGATACACCTATTTTGGGATTGCCCCAAACTGAAGTGGTTCTGCAGCAAAATATCACATTGGCTGACTAAAGTAATTAAAACTTGAATATCCATCTCGGCACAGCGGGCTTTGTTCCTGCTCCCGGAACATAACAGGCACTCATATGATACCTTGATTAATATAACTATTTTGGTTGCAAGACAACTAATACTGCAACACTGGGCAGATAGAATATCCCGTCATTTCCAAAATTCCTGGCCAGCCTGCACACCCAAATGCTCATAGAACAGGCAGACGCTAAGGGGAATATTGAAAAGAGGATATCTCGGTTAATTAAGAAATGGGAATTATACTTACTACAATTGCCAGGAAATGTCAGGTACAGTGTCTTACACCCATTCAAAAACAGCGAATTTATATTAAAAGAGAATCTTAGGGGCAAATGGTGCTCCTCCAACATCGATATTTAGAACATCCAACTCCTTTACCACAACCCCCTCACAATTACATTATCGGGATAAATTGGTCAGTGGCTGGCGGTCTAGGAGACACTCCGGGTAAGTAGGGGTAGCACTATACATAATGGTACATATTTTATTGTGTTTTATTTAAGTTGGTATTTAATGTGAGAGGCAGAGCACAGCTCATGACTTCTTTGTTACACTAATGCAGGACTATTATGAACTATTCAATGGACAGCAAGCACCTTTGAAGTCTTGTACTGGAAACAAAGTGACACCTTTTCTAAATGTGTAAAATAATTAGCCATTGTCCTGGGTTTGAGTGTATGCCATTCTCACTGAATATTATTTTGTTGTATTTTATTTATGTTGTTATTTGTTATTAACGTTATAAAGGAAAATTGGAAAATGTGAGAGGTAGAAGCATGAACCATGACTTCCTTGCCATACTAACGCAGGATATTGTCACTAGACGGAATTACTCCGATGAGGACTTGTGTCAGTTGCAAAGCAATACTTTTTTCTATGTATGTGAAATGATTTATCACTGTCCTGGGCTTATGTGTATACCACTCTCAATGTATAAATAAAGTTTTTTTTTTTTAAAAAAACCCCCACATTATTAAACATTAAAATGTATTAAAAATGATTTTTCATGTTTTCAGGTGGAAAGGGTTTATATATGTGTAAACATGTATCTATACTATATATATATATATATATATATATATATATATATATATATATATATATATATATATATATATATATATATATTGTTTATATGTGTATATACATACACATATAAACATAAATATACATGTATACACATATATACATATGTGTATATATATATATATATATATATACTTATATACATATATACATACACATATTTTGACATGTATTTGTATGTATATATAAAATATAGCCCTTTACATTGGAATTACCTTGTCATATACCATATAACTTTTAATCCTTACAACTTTTTAAAAATATTTTAATATTTTTTTTTATTAGATGTTGTATATAAGGGTAACACTTTTTTTTAATGTATTTATGTTGTATTTGGTGCAACCTTTTATTTAGCCCTAACCGTTTATGGGTGGACTTCAGTTGTGCTAACCTGAAAACCGCAAATTTAGATATTGCATGTGCGGTTCTGTTTACTTTTAGCTTGTAATACACGCCCATGTGAGCACGGGTGCAATATTTCAATATTGCGCGTGTGCTAATGTTAGAGCGCCACTTGTAATTTAGCCCTTTATTTTTATAACAATAGATCTGTATTTCCTTAATACTATTGATATTGTGCAGCCTTAGGCCTAGATTTGGAGTTTTGTCGGTAACGACCCGCGTAGCTAACGCCGGCTTTTTTCTGGTCGCACCATAAAAATAACTCTGGTATTGAGAGTCCACATAAAGGCTGCGTTAGGCTCAAAAAAAGGAGCGTAGAGCATTTTTAACGCAGCTTCAACTCTCGATACCAGAGTTGCTTACGCAAGCGGCCAGCCTCAAAAACGTGCTCGTGCACGATTCTCCCATAGAGAACAATGGGGCTGTTTGAGCTGAAAAAAAACCTAACACCTGCAAAAAAGCCGCATTGTTTGCTATGGGGAAACACTTCCTACGTCTGCACCTAACACCCTAACATGTACCCCGAGTCTAAACACCCCTAACCTTACACTTATTGACCCCTAATCTGCCGCCCCCGCTATCGCTGACCCCTGCATATTATTATTAACCCCTAATCTGCCGCTCCGTAAACCGCCGCTACTTACATTATCCCTATGTACCCCTAATCTGCTGCCCTAACATCGCCGACCCCTATATTATATTTATTAACCCCTAATCTGCCCCCCACAACGTCGCCTCCACATGCCTACACTTATTAACCCCTAATCTGCTGAGCGGACCTGAGCGCTACTATAATAAAGTTATTAACCCCTAATCTGCCTCACTAACCCTATAATAAATAGTATTAACACCTAATCTGCCCTCCCTAACATCGCCGACACCTAACTTCAATTAATAACCCCTAATCTGCCGACCGGAGCTCACCGCTATTCTAATAAATGTATTAACCCCTAAAGCTAAGTCTAACCCTAACACTAACACCCCCCTTGTTGTTTTATTAGGGGGCTTAGAGTAGGTGTAATTAGTTTAAAATTGTTGTAATATTTTTCTTATGTTTGTAGATATTTTTTTATTTTTTGTAACTTAGTTCTTTTTTATTTTTTGTACTTTAGTTAGTTTATTTCATTGTAGTTATTTGTAGGTATTGTATTTAATTAATGTATTGATAGTGTAGTGTTAGGTTTAATTGTAGGTAATTGTAGGTATTTTATTTAATTAATTTAATGATAGTATAGTGTTAGGTTTAATTGTAACTTAGGTTAGGATTTATTTGACAGGTAATTTTGTAATTATTTTAACTAGGTAACTATTAAATAGTTCTTAACTATTTAATAGCTATTGTACCTGGTTAAAATAATTACAAAGTTGCCTGTAAAATAAATATTAATCCTAAAATAGCTACAATGTAATTATAATTTATATTGTAGCTATATTAGGATTTATTTTACAGGTAAGTATTTAGCTTTAAATAGGAATAATTTATTTAATAAGAGTTAATTAATTTCGTTAGATGTAAATTATATTTAACTTAGGGGGGTGTTAGTGTTAGGGTTAGACTTAGCTTTAGGGGTTAATAAATTTATTAGAATAGCGGTGAGCTCCGGTCGGCAGATTAGGGGTTAATAATTGAAGTTAGGTGTCAGCGATGTTAGGGAGGGCAGATTAGGGGTTAATTCTATTTATTATAGGTTTAGTGAGGCGGATTAGGGGTTAATAACTTTATTATAGTAGCGCTCAGGTCCGCTCGGCAGATTAGGGGTTAATAAGTGTAGGCAGGTGGAGGCGACGTTGTGGGGGGCAGATTAGGGGTTAATAAATATAATATAGGGGTCGGCGGTGTTAGGGGCAGCAGATTAGGGGTACATAAGGATAACGTAGGTGGCGGCGCTTTGCGGTCGGCAGATTAGGGGTTAATAAGTGTAGGTAGCTGGCGGCGACGTTGTGGGGGGCAGGTTAGGGGTTACTAAATATAATATAGGGGTCGGCGGTGTTAGGGGCAGCAGATTAGGGGTACATAAGGATAACGTAGGTGGCGGTCGGCAGATTAGGGGTTAAAAAAATTTAATCGAGTGGCGGCGATGTGGGGGGACCTCGGTTTAGGGGTACATAGGTAGTTTATGGGTGTTAATGTACTTTAGAGCACAGTAGTTAAGAGCTTTATAAACCGGCGTTAGCCCAGAAAACTCTTAACTACTGACTTTTTTCCTGCGGCTGGAGTTTTGTCGTTAGAATTCTAACGCTCACTTCAGACACGACTCTAAATACCGGAGTTAGGAAGATCCCATTGAAAAGATAGGATACGCAATTTACGTAAGGGGATCTGCGGTATGGAAAAGTCGCGGCTGAAAAGTGAGCGTTAGACCCTATTTTGAGTGACTCCAAATACCGGAGGTAGCCTAAAACCAGCGTTAGGAGCCTCTAACGCTGGTTTTCACGGCTAACGCCAAACTCCAAATATAGGCCATAGTTTTTAATTTGTTTAAAGGGACACTGAACCCAAATTTTTTATTTCATGATTCAGATAGAGCATGCAATTTTAAGCAACTTTCTAATTTACTGCTATTATCTATTTTTCTTCATTCTCATGCTATCTTTAATTGAAAAGCAAGAATGAAAGTTTAGAAGTCCGCACATTTTTGGTTCACAACCTGGGTTGTCCTTGCTGTTTGGACAGCACCAATAAACAAGTGCTGTCCAGGGTCTGAACCAGAAATTGTCTGGCTCCTTTGCTTAGATGCCTTTTTTCAAATAAAGATAGCAAGAGAACAAATAAAAATTGATAATAGGAGTAAATTAGAAAGTTTCTTAAAACTGCATGCTCTATCTGAATCATGGAAGAAAAAAGTTGGGTTTAGTGTCCCTTTAAGCATTATATGTTAAATTTGTTTTAAAATATGACTTTGGAATGACTAAGCAACATTAGATGATATTTTTCAGTTAAGCTTGTAAGCTTGTATTGGAAGCTACTACAAACTGAGAAAATATGAAGTACATTTTTGAGCATTTTTCAAAATATGTAGATATTTCTGTATGCACTTTTAACATCAATATGAGAATCTTAATCCAAAGTTACAGGGAAAACTAACATACAATTTACCTTACATTATAGCTGTAGCTTGATCCTTTTTAATTTGGTTATATAGTAAGTTCAAGTGAAAATATTTTGATATTGCTAGAGCATACAAATAAATTAAAATAATAAAAAAAACAAGAAAAGCTTCATAAATACATTTTGGAATTGTGCACAGTTTACTATCCTGTTTAAATTTAAAGGGGCAGTCTACACCAGAATTTGTATTGTTTAAAAAGATAGATAATCCCTTTATTACCCATTCCCTAGTTTTGCATAACCAACACTGTTATATTAATATACTTTTTACCTCTGGGATTACCCGGTATCTAAGCCTCCGCAAATGCCCCCTTATTTCAGTTCTTTTGACAGACATCCATTTTAACCAATCAGAGCTGGCTCACTGGAAATCAACGTGTGTGAGCACAGTGTTATCTATATGACACACATGAACTAACCTCCTCTAGTGGTGAAAAACTGTCAAAATGCCCTGAGAGAAGAGGCAGCCTTCAAGGGCTTAGAAATTAGCATATGAACCTCCTAGGTTTAGTTTTCAGATAAGAATACCAAGAGAACAAAGCAAAATTGGTGATAAAAGTAAATTGGAAAATGATTAAAATGACATTCTCCATCTGAATCATGAAAGTTTATTTTAGACTAGACTGTCCCTTTGCCTACATCAAGATCAAAGTAACTATTTTAATATAATTTACTTATAAATAGGTGTATCGGGGTATGTACATAAGTGGCAGTATGAATCCAGTGCATAGCCTAAAAAAAAACTATTACTTCACATCCTTGCCTTGTGACATTTTAAAATGCTCTGATTGGTATTACTGAAATCCTTAAACACTTTGGGCCAGATTACGAGTTGAGTGCAAAATATCGCTTACACTAAAGTGATATTTGCGCTCAACTGAGTAATACCAGTCCAGGCTAATCTGCACTAGTATTACGGGTTAGGCGCAATGTGAATGTGACCTCACATTTGCATTGCATGGAAGCATTGCACTTAAGAGAGCGCACTTCAATAGGCTCCAATAGAAGCCTCGTTCTGATGCCGTCATACACGGCACAGAACCTAACTGCAGCAATTTTAAATATATATGTAAATAAATATATACATACAGTATATATTTATGCGTTAATATATGTATATACACATATTAACACATAAATATATAAGCATATACATATATAATTACTGGGAACACACAGTTCCCATAGACCGCAATGTAAAGGCACTTTTTCGGTGTGTGAGTACAGAGCCCTTACTTGTTTCAACACAGTAATAGAGCGTGTGTTGGTGAAATTTCGGATACCCACTCTGCCATAAAAAGTTGTGAGTTTGGTTATAATGCAACATAGTTATTTATATAGAATGTTTGCTAAAGCAATTATCAAGTCTAGATCTCACACAAACATACACATTTACCATTTAATTGATTTTTCATTTGCTTACTGTCTTTTATTACATTTTTATATACATTTAAGAATGTACAATGATTATAGCAAACCTCTATGTTTCATTACTTTATATAACCAATCTATTACTCCACAGTAGGTAAAATCATAGAATACCAGTTTAACCTCAGCATGTCTTCTTATACTTTAATTAGTAAAATGATTATGTTTATCGAGACATAGTGGCTGTGCAAGCACTTTTATCCAAAATAAAATTCAAACATTTTTATTGAAAAACATTTAATGAACATTGCAGGACTTCTTGTTGAATATAATTAAGCCATCAAAATTAAATACCATATGGAAATATATATATTGCCCAGTGAAAATCCTAATTAGCATCATCTTATAACACACCACCAAAAACTGTTAAAAAAGTTTTTATGGCAATTCAAGTTACTCTTTATTTTTAACTGAAATATTAGTTAATGTTTAAGGTAGTTATTATTTAAGATGGCATTACTAGAAATCAGTCATATTGGTTGACATAATGGGCTTGATTTATCAAGCACTTGTTGTCTCCCCTTTGACTGCAGATTCGCACAAGTGAACCTGCATAGGCTGCATTCAGGATTTATCAAGAAGCGGTCATTAGACCGCTGCATCCCTGCCCTGTTCTCCACATCTTAGGTGGAGAATTTCAATCTCCCCAGTCTCTTCCGACTGGGGAGACTGACAACTCTTGCTCACACGTGATTGTGTGTGAGGGCAGGGGGCTGGGTTGCACGCGAGCATACAGGAGCGTTTGTGTGCAATGGTAAATGCAAGCAATGGATTGCTGCCCACCACAAAACCGGGCGAATATGTACAGCCCTGTCTGCGACACAGACTACCGGACCTAAGCCCCGCCCCCAAACTAGTGACATCACATCCTGCTCTCATCACATCTTCCCCTTTTTCAAAGGCGAAGCATACATTTGAATATAACAAATAACAAGGTATACAAACATATAACAACATTTTTTTTTAGAACAATATATAAACAAATAGGTTCAGAAAATATAAACACATAAATTACATCCTGACTTGGACATCGGGGTATACTACCCTAGTCCACAGTGACCATGGGTCCCATGCCCATACGTCCGGTCACTGTTCTAGCTAAAGTCAGTCCCTATATCGGGCCGGAAGTTTCTCCACTCTTCCGCTTTATGTAACTTTGCATGAACTGTCCTCTGATACAAAAGATGGTGAATAAGAGTCCGCTGGAGGCAAAGATATATCCCCGCTGTGATCTTGCTGAGGGGAATGCACCTCTCTTAGAACAGGGGATCCCACCGGCGGTGGTACTGAGGCATCCAGTTCCAGAGTCTCAGGTACAGGCTGAAGATGTCTTCGGTTACGGCGTGTAACCGTCCCTCCATCAGTAAGGACCGTATAAGACCTTGGTTCTGGAGAGCATCCAATTACCGTAGCAGGCATCTTCCATTTCTTCTCATCATCTAGTTTAATTCTGACACTTTACCCCGCATTCAGTTCCTGTAAGGGCCTGACAGAATCTCGCCTGTCATAGAAGAAACGATAACCCTTTTTGGCCTCTTCATCCCTCCTAAGGACTTCGTCCCAAGGAACAGGGCCCGGCGGCTTGAAGACACCCACTGAGGGTAAAGTGGTGTGAATCTGGCGTCCTAGCATCAGCTGTGCCGGGCTAAACCCGGTGGCTTGAATGGGCGTCGCCCTGTATGACAAGAGGGCTAGGTACGGCTCAGATTGCTTTAGAATGAATTTTGTTGTTTGAACTGCCCTCTCAGCCATTCCGTTGGCCTGCGGATAATGTGGACTTGACGTGGAATGTACAAAGTCATATTCCCTGCTGAAAGCACTGAACTCTGTAGAAGCGAACTGCATACCATTATCACTCACCAGCTCCATTGGAATGCCCCACCGGGCGAACAAGCTCTTCAGACGAATGATAACGGCTTGACTTGTGATATCATTCAGAGGTGCAATTTCCAAATACCTTGAATAGTAGTCGATCACAACAAGGAACTTTTTCCCGTGCAGTTCACACAAATCAGAAGCTATTTTCTGCCACGGCCCTGCAGGCAGCAGAGTAGAAATCAAGGGCTCCCTTCTCTGAGTAGGCCGGCGTTCCCGGCAAAAGGCACATTTAGACATGTGATTTGCAATGTCGGAGCTGATCCCAGGCCACCACACAGCTGTAGCTGCCCTTTCTCTGCACTTTGTAATGCCTAGGTGGCCATCGTGTATCCTGTTTAACATCTCCTTCCTCATGCTGACAGGAATTACGATGCGGTCTTGGAACAGCACCAACCCCTCCAGCTCCGTGAGCTGCGACCTCTCTGGCTGGTAAGCACTTAAAGACATCCAGGCTGCCCGGCTCTCGGGCCAGCCTTATTTTATGTACTTTATAACCTCTTGCAGATCTGTGTCCAAATATGTCTCTTTCTTTATCTCCTCCAGTTTCCTTGAAGAAATGGACTTAGAGGCCAGAACTGAATCAACATACACTTTCACATCAGATTCAGTGGAGGATTCTTCAGCAGCAGCCAGTGGGAGCCTGGATAGAGTATCCGCCACAACCAGTTGTTTCCCCGGCACATGCACTGCCTGAACATTGAACCTGAGCAGTCTTCATTAAAAGTCTCTGGCATCTTAAGGGTGTTTTGTCGATATCATAAGAGTTGATTAGAGGGACTAGCAGTTTGTGGTCAGTCTCCAGACTAAAATTCTCCAAACCCACTAGATAACGCTGAAAGCGCCCACAGGCCAAAACCGCAGCCAGGCACTCTTTCTCAATTTGAGCGTATTTTGACTCTGCAGCCGTCAGTGTGCAGGAACAGTAGGCGATGGGCTGTAGTTTATTTTCATTTAACTGCAGGAGAGCAGCCCCCAACCCATAACTGCTTGCATTAGCACTAACCACAGTCTTTTTGGAAGGGTCGTAAAACCCCAGCACTGGGGCAGACCCCAGCAGGGACTTGACCTGCATAAAAGCTTTTTCTTGTGAAGGTCACCAGACCCAGGCAATGTCTTTCTTTAGCAACTCTGTGATAGGGTGTAGAACTGTTGATAAATCTGGAAGAAACTTGCCCACATAATTTACAAGGCCCAATATCTGTCTCAGCTCATGTACATCAGAAGGACTTTTAATCTGTTCAATAGCACAAATTTTCTCGGGGTCTGGCTTGATGCCATCCCCATTGATGATAAGCCCAAAGTAACATAATTCAGTTTTCCTAAAATGGCATTTCTCTTTATTTAACTTCAGCCCAGACTCTTTGATAGCCTGCAGCACACAACTTAAACGCTGATCATGCTCCTCTGCTGTAGACCCATACAAAATGAATGTCGTCCATGACGACTGCCGTGACCACGTGGTCACTTAGGAGAGAACTCATTTCCCTTTGAAAAATTTCTGGGGCAGAGGATATCCCGAAGGGGAGTCTGCAGAAGCAGAACCGACCTACCGGTGTGATAAAGGTAGTCAGTTTGCGGCACTTTGGATCCAGGGGGATCTGCCAAAAGCCGCTAGAAGCATCTAATGTAGAAAAGAACTTCGCCCCAGCCAACTTTGGAGCTAAGTCTTCTAATGTCAGCAGCACAAATCTCTCTCTCTTCACTGCCTCATTCAACCTTTTCAGGTCCACACAGATGCGCACCTTTCCATTTTTCTTTGCAATCGGAACAATGGGGGCACACCAGTCAGTTGCTTCAACAACCTCTTCAATAACCCCCATAGACTTCATGCGCATAAGCTCATTCTCTACTTGAGGCATGAGTGGGAACGGAATTCTATGGGGAGTAGAAATACTGTATGGGACTGCGTCACTTTTAAGTGCTATACGAACTGGCTTGCAATTCAGTAGGCCCAATTCGCCAAACATATCTTCGGAGATCTCATATACTCTGGTCACGAGGTCCAAATCACAGGCTGCTTTTCTGCTCAATAAATTGCTAACACACTGGCCTCGAATCACATGCACCCACATGGTGAATTTTCTTTGCTTGTACTCACAGCTGGCAAGAAATTTCCCCGCACAATCAATGCGGCCACCGGGACTATGGACATTTGTAGTAACCTTCGCCAGTTGGGGCTGTCGAGGCTGTTTCGAATGCAGCAAAAGACATTACAGTGATATCTGCTCCTGTGTCAATCTTAAAATCAACTTTGTCTCCCATTTCAGTAAAAGTAACCTTCCAATCTTACTCTGAGCTTGGCCGTTCCACAACAGACCCCACAAAAGACACTTCCTGACCCTCTTGGTCACTGTCCACCTGCATGTATTCAGTTTTACACACCACTTCAAAATGGCCCATTCTGTTACATTTTCTGCATCTTCTCCATCCACTTCTAGGTCTATCCATTATTTTAGATCTACCGCTCACACTGTGCCTTTCACTAGCAGTTTTCCTGGACTGTTGCACTTCATCCACAATACTCTCAGACCTCAGATCAGCACTTTGCTTTTTCACCAGTTCACTCTGGCGGGGCATCCTAATAGCCCCATCTAATGTTAAATCAGGCTCTAACTGCAGCTTCAGTGAGACTTCAGCATCTGCAATCCCAATAACTATTCTGTCTCTGATTTGCTCTTCTTTAGCAACACCAAACTCACAGAATTCAGCTAGTTCATACAGGCTGCGCACAAATGACTCCACAGATTCTCCCACATGCTGATTACGTTTGTGAAAACAAGCTCTCTCATGAATCACATTTCTTTTGGGTACAAAGTGGGCACTGAGTTTATCCATAACTATATCAAAGTTAAATTCTTCCCCTTCTTGGAAAGTAAAAGCATTGAACACTGGCTCTACATATTTCCCCATAGAGTATAAAAGAGAATTAACTTGTACTTCACCACTCTCCTTGTTCAGTTTGGAAGCAATCCTGAAGCGCTGAAACTGCTGACGCCATGTGGGCCAAGCTGCAGGCTGAGAGAAGTCAAAAGGCTCAGGTGGGGTAAACTTTGACATTGTCATCGATCAGGAACAGAAGCGCAGGCCAGAACTTCTGACACCATGTCATGAGATGCAGGACATATGCAGGACACAGCAATGATGGTACAACTCTATTTTATTACAGAGCATAGAAATATACATCTAGACATACATCAAATTTTTTCTTTTGTGATTCAGATAGAGCATGCAATTTTAAGCAACTTCCATATTTTACTCATATTATCAAATTTTCTTCATTCTTTTGGTATCTTTATTTGAAAAGCAAGACTGTAAGTTTAGATGCCATCCCATTTTTGGAGAACAACCTGGGTTATCCTTGCTGATTGGTGGATAAATTCATCCACCAATAAAAAAAAATGCTGTCCAGAGTTCTGAACCAAAAAATAAAGCTTAGATACCTTATTTTTCAAATAAAGATAGCAAGAGAACGAAGAAAATTTAATAATAGGAGTAAATTAGAAAGTTGGTTAAAATGCTCTATCTGAATCACAAAAGAAAAAAATTAAAGAACAAAATTTGGGTTTAGTGACCCTTTAAAATATGTCTCTTGTAATAGTTAAAGGTTGTTTTTCTGTTGATAAAGGCTGTAGAATTAGACAAATCCAGGCATCAAAGAAGCTGCTTGCAAAGTATGTTTTAATGCTTTGGAATGCATATGCCAAATTCTCTCAGCACAGTAAACAAATGAAAACAATATAATTTATAGGATTTCTAAAGTTATTTGATTGGAAAAAACATGTAATTTTCATGCACAAATAGGAAGGTAAAATACAGAAACTGGCAGGCTAAAGCAACAAGACTAAATCAATACATTTGTCAGCTGTCAGCATAATATAGATTATAATATATATATATATATATATATATATATATATATATAGATATAGATATAGATATAGATATAGATATAGATAGATAGATAGATAGAGCACAATCAACAGGTTGCACTCTCTTCTGTAGATTATAAGATCTTTGAAGCAGTGTCCCTGTCCTCTTGTATTAATTTGTTTTGCTTAGTCTATTTTACATATCTGTATTTTTACCATGCATCTGTGTATCTGTGCTAATAAACACCCAGATTACAAGTTTTGCGCTATAGAGGGTGCGAAACGAACACAACAAAAGTTGCGTTATTTCACCCTCCATAGCGCTGTCATTACAAGTTTGGAAACAGCTGGCTTGTGCGTGCAATATGGTGCTTTTAAGCTCCATACCGCACAAAATACAAGCGCTGTTTTGACGTGCTCGTGTACGCTTCCCCCATAGACATTAATGGGGAGGGCGGGTCAAAAAAGTCTAACACCTGCGATCGTGGAAAGAAAAGCTCTGTAACGCAGCGCCATTGATATCTATAGGGAAAAAAAATTATCGTTTAAACCTAACACCCTAACATAAACCCCACGTCTAAACACCCCTAATCTGCCCCCCACCCACATCGTCGGCACCTACATAATGTTATTAACCCCCAATCTGCCACCCCAGATATCGCTGCCACCTAAATAAAACTATTAACCCCTAATCTGCCGCTCCCGATATCGCCACCACTATACTAAAGTTAATAACCCCTATTCCCCTGCACATACTATAATAAATCTAACATTTTATTTTTTTTCAGACCCCCAAGACCATTGCAAAAGTTAGGTGATTACCTTTCAAACAGTGAGTCTTGGGGGTCTGTAGCTGCTTAGATGCCTGAGATACAGGCTTCTAAGCAGCATGCCCCCTTTCCAGACATCCCAACTCTTCCTGAAGTTCAGGGAGTCTCCCTGATTGTAATAACGACTCCATTATGCCAGCAAATGGAATACAATCTCCCTGAAACTCCAAGTACCATGATCCAATGTGGCCCAAATCCGGAAAAGTGTTTCTTTAAAGAATACCTTTAGTTGCTGGGACGTTATAGAACCCTCAAAGTATGCACCAGTAGCCGAAAAGCCCCCACTTATTCTAATAAAATAAAAAAACAAATACTACCTTATTTACTGCACGTGATTAAACTTCGTATTCTAAAATATTTAAGCATTCAACAATCGTACAATCACTGAAAAATAGGTTTGTTGTATGTGGTTGTGCAATAAAGCTACTTTTATTTTTAATGTGACTTTAGTGGGAAGCTACTTTAGTGAAAAGTTTCTATCTTATTTAGGGTTTCAAGGTGTCCAGTATATAACTGGGAGGGGGGGGTGGCGGCGCAGTACCGGGTGAACCCACCTCCCTGAAATAAGTTTTTGCCGGTTGGGATGTCTGCATTTCCCTATACTTATTGTCATTTTTAAATAAAGTTGCGCGGTTACGTCATCACGTCATTGCGCGTGATGTTACCAAGCAAAACGTGAAGCCCCGGTGATGCCTGTCACTATACAGGCCCGATCGCTGGGGTAGGAGCGGGTGGGAGACCCCAGATCTCCCTCAAGGTGGGAGAGTGCTAGCAACGACTATGAGCCGTCATTAGCACCTGAGTGGGAAACTCTCCATCGCTAGCACTCAAGGGGTTAAACATTGAACTCAGTACTAATAAAGAGCAATGCATTTTAGTATATCTCCTCCTCACCCCCACTTAGAGTGTACTTTTATCTAAATGTCCCAGTTTACATAGCCTTTTTAGTCAATACTTAAGTATTTAAACATTCAGCATAGATGGAGATGAAACAGGCAAAAGAGGCTATTTGAAATTACAAAAGGAGTTCTTTCTAAACAATTTAATACACTCCAGAAGGTAATATGGACGATTTGGAACACATTAAAGGGGATGAGAAAATAACAGTACACTGTTCCTTAAAGTTTTTAGAATGAATTTATTAGGCATAATTCCCTAGATATCCTATCTGACAAACAAGGGGTTAACAATACTCAGGTGTGTGGCTTTCTAATTATCCAGCTTTTAAATGAGAGGCATTCATGGACATGATTAACTTGTGCTTCTTTTCTTCGATGACACTTCAGTAGTACATTGATTTTCGATAGTTGCAACTGATCAGCAATAATAAAAGAAACTTGAATATTGATTGATCTTTGCTGTTAGAATAGGTTATTTGATATTTATTTCAGAAGCAAAAGAAGCTTGAGGATCTAATTAAGGGATAGATTATGAGTGACTCGCAAACTGTTGCATGCGAGTGATAAGGGGGGCTTCTTAACTTTTGTTTCAGGCGAGACAAGCGATGGGTCTCCGAAGCAGCATTCCCTGCATGATAAATGTAGTTCTATGAGTGTTGTGCTCACAAATGAACCGATTGCTAAATAATATGCAGAGAAAAAAAGATTTGCAATAGTTTGATAATGACTTGGTAAAACGTAAGAAATATCAATTTTGGTGGATGTACTTGAATATTATTTAATATGTATGCATAAAAGAAAAGAAAAAGCAATAAATAACAGAAATCTAATAGTCAACTGTTTTCATTTAATAAATAAGTACAAAAATAACCTAAATTATCTTTATATAAATGTGCTTTTGCAACAAAATATCTTTATATAATTGTGCTTTTCCAACAAAATATACAGTATCGAAACTCTCTGGATTATTCTATGGGACTGGTTAAACCAGAAGAAGGTAAGAAAGATTATTTACAAACTGATAGATCAACCACAAAACCAGACAACCTCCATATCCACACTAAAGAAACTTTGAACAATTTACCCAATATAATGGTGCCTGATACATTCATAATTTAACATAAACAAAGACTTGATGGGCTGCATGAAGACATTAGCCATATGTGGCTCAGCTGGTCCAGTGATCAGGCATTCTTAAATTTACTTAAATGTGTTGTTCCTTTGTTTTAATAGTGATGTGCCTTAGGTGTGATCTCTGAGAGAATGAGACAGAAGCAGCGAAACATAGAGAGGATCTTCCTATTTCTGCATACCAGCAAGGAATCAACATTAATCTGATTTAAATGGCACCACCTGAAATCTGTTCCACATCCAATTAATATCGTTTGTAAATATTTATGTGTGGTAAGTGCCACAGAGTCCTGCTAATGTCTATATTATTCACCACAAGCTTGCTAAGAATTGTTGTTCAAGATCTGCTCTTTAACCTCTTTAACCTCAAGTGCTGGGAAAGTAATAAACAATGCGGTTTCTGTAACTATGTATTTGATAAGGGTATTTCCAATTATCCCTATAGCCTTGTCTAAGCATTGGTAAATTATAGTGTCAAAGCATTTAATTACTGTTTGCAACATCTCAGATCTGCATACTCTTCTAAAACTTTCATAAAGGGCATTTATAAAACTAAAGTTATAAACCTTTAGAAAACTAATGTCTTTACTGAAGCTGTAAGGTGGTGATACGTGTGACAAGCAAGTGGGAAAATCTATCGGCTAGATTACGAGTTGTGCATTAAGGTAAAAAAGCAGCGTTAACAGGTCCTAACGCTGCTTTTTTTACGCCCGCTGCTATTACGAGTCTTGCAGATATAGGTGTACCGCACACTTTGTTGGCCTTACCGCAAACCGACTTACGTAAACTTTGTAAACCCTTTTTTCTATGGGACTTCCATAGCGCCGGTATTACGAGTCTTTCCTGGGTGGCCAAAAAGTGAGTGGTACAGCCTATCCCACAAGATTCCTAATGCATTCTAAAGTCAGTAGTTATGAGTTTTACACTACAACGCTGTAGCATAAAACTCATAACTAAAGTGCTAAAAAGTACACTAACACCCATAAACTACCTATTAACCCCTAAACCGAGGCCCTCCCACATCGCAAACAGTAAAATAAAAATGTTAACCCCTAATCTGCCGCTGTGGACATCGTTGCCACTGTAATAAACATATTAACCCCTAAAACACTGCAAACACTAGTTAAATATTATTAACCCCTAATCTTCCGCTCCGGACATCGCCATAACCTAAATTATATTTATGAACCCCTATTTTGCTGCTCCAACATCGCCGCCACCTACCTACATTTATTAACCCCAAATCTGCCGTCCCCAATGTTGCCGCCACTATTCTAAATTTATTAACCCTTTAAACTTAAGTATAACCCTAACACCCCCTAATTTAAATATAATTTAAATAAATCTAAATAAAATTCCTATCATTAACTAAATAATTCCTATTTAAAACTAAATACTTACCTATAAAATAAACCCTAAGCTAGCTACAATATAACTAATAGTTACATTGTAGCTAGCTTAGGGTTTATTTTTATTTTACAGGCAAGTTTGTATTTATTTTAACTAGGTAGAATAGTTACTAAATAGTTAATAACTATTTAATAACTACCTAGCTAAAATAAATACAAATTGACCTGTAAAATAAAGCATAACCTATGTTACCATAACACCTAACACTACACTACAATTAAATAAATTACCTACATTAAATACAAATAAATAAATAAAATTAGCCAAATCACAAAACCCCCCACTAAATTACAGAAAATAAAAAACAAATTACAGATCTTTTAACTAATTACACCTAATCTAAGAGCCCTATCAAAATAAAAAAAGCCCCCCAAAAATAAAAAAGCCCTAGCCTAAACTAAACTATCAATAGCCCTTAAAAAGGCCTTTTGCGCGGCATTGCCCCAAATAAATCAGCTCTTTTACCTGTAAAAAAATACAAACAACCTCCCAACAGTAAAATCCACCACCCACACAACCAACCCCCCAAATAAAACCCTAACTAAAAAAAACCTAAGCTCCCCATTGCCCTGAAAAGGGCATTTGGATTGGCATTGCCCTTAAAAGGGCATTTAACTCTATTGCTGCCCAAAGCCCTAACCTAAAAAATAAGCCCACCCAATACATCCTTAAAAAATCCTAACACTAACCCCCGAAGATTCACTTACCGGGAGATGTCTTCATCCAAGCGGCAAGATGTCCTCAATGAAGCCGGCAGAAGTGGTCCTCCAGATGGGCAGATATGGTCCTCCAGATGGCATCTTCTATCTTCATCATTCCGACGCGGAGCGACTCCATCTTCAAGACATCTGGCGAAGAAATAAGGTAGAAAAAATCCTATTGGCTGATGCAATCAGCCAATAGGATTGAAGTTCAATCCTATTGGCTGATCCAATCAGCCAATAGGATTGAGCTCACATTCTATTGGCTGATTGGAACAGCCAATAGAATGCCAGCTCAATCCTATTGGCTGATTGCATCAGCCAATAGGATTTTTTCTACCTTAATTCCGATTGGCTGATAGAATTCTATCAGCCAATCGGAATCTAAGGGACGCCATCTTGGATGACTTCACTTAAAGTGATAATCATTCTGAAGAAGACGTCGTTTGAAGAGGATGCTCCGCGCCAGATGCCATGAAGATGGAGCTGCTCTGCGTCGGAAGGATGAAGATAGGAGATGCCATCTGGATGAAGTCTTATGCCCGTCTGGAGGACCACTTCTGCCGGCTTCGTTGAGGACATCTTGCCGCTTGGATGAAGACTTTTCCCGGTAAGTAAATTTTCGGGGGTTAGTGTTAGGATTTTTTAAGGATGTATTGGGTGGGTTTATTTTTTAGGTTAGGGCTTTGGGCAACAATAGAGCTAAATGCCCTTTTAAGGGCAATGCCCATCCAAATGCCCTTTTCAGGGCAATGGGGAGCTTATGTTTTTTTTAGTTAGGGTTTTATTTTGGGGGTTGGTGTTGTGGTGGGGGGTTTTACTGTTGGGGGGGGTTGTATTTTTTTACAGGTAAAAGAGGTGATTTCTTTGGGGCAATGCCCCGCAAAAGGCCCTTTTAAGGGCTATTTGTAGTTTATTGTAGGCTAGGGTTTTTTTATTTGGGTGGGGGGGCTTTTTTATTTTGACAGGGCTCTTAGATTAGGTGTAATTAGTTTTAAGATCTGTAATTTGTTTTTTTTATTTTCTGTAATTTAGTGGGGTTTTTTTGTGATTTAGCTAATTTAATTTATTTAATTGTATTTAATGTAGGCAATTTATTTAATTGTAGTGTAGTTTTTGGTGTTATTGTAACATAGGTTAGGTTTTATTTTACAGGTCAATTTGTATTTATTTTAGCTAGGTAGTTATTAAATAGTTAATAACTATTAAGTAACTATTCTACCTAGTTAAAATAAATACAAACTTAGCTGTAAAATAAAAATAAACCATAAGCTAGCTACAATGTAATTATTAGTTATATTGTAGCTAGCTTAGGGTTTATTTTATAGGTAAGTGTAATAATTCAGATAACATTCATCAGTACTCTTCTATTGTCTCTTGTAAACTTCTCAATAACTAGTATATATATAGATGTGTTTCCTATATCAGATAATACAGAAGATGACTTACATCCCATTTACCTTGATAATAGGAATTATAATATATTTGTATGTAAGCCCATTATCATACATTGATTGACAATGGGGATTACATGATAACGATAGCTATAGGAACAATGGAACATGTTAACTCTCAGTAAGCTAGCTATGAGAAGAAAAATAAACAAGTTGCGCAAGATAGAAAAATATGATTATATCAAAGTTTGGCAATGCAAACCCTTACCAGGCGATGACTAAGGATATCAGAATTGAATGTTGCTTTGGAGAAGTTTGGGAGAGCAGTAACATGTCTGAGCTCGTACCTTGTCTGTGTGCAGCTGCTCATTTTCTGTCTGTGAACGTGAGCTGTAGCGAACACGGAAGTGAAGGAGAGCAGCTGTTGGTGACGTCACCCGCCTAACAGCTGAGAGCCGCAGCGGAACGGAGACTTCACTGCTTACAGGAACAGGATCCGATGTCAGCAGAACTAGGTGAGGTAGTTCAGAGGCTCCGTTAGCAAAGTAGGGAAATAAGTCAGAGAGGTATACTTGTTAGGAACAAGAGAGACACTGATCCTGATTACCGGATGGCCTTGTATTCACAGGAATTACCGTTAATACCAAGCAATGATTGGTAGCAAGGGTGTGCCTTATAAAGGGAAAAGGAATGAAAAAGAGGCTAAGAGGAATAGCCCTTAAAGGTACAGAGATTTTTACAGTAAGTATTTAGTTTTAAATAGGAATAATTTAGTTAATGAAAGTAATTTTATTTAGATTTATTTAAATTATATTTAAGTTAGGGGGTGTTAGGGTTAGACTTAGATTTAGGGGTTAATACATTTAATATAGTGGCGGAGACGTTGGGGGCGGCAGATTAGGGGTTAATAAGTGTAGGTAGGTTGCGTTGACATTGGGGGCGGGAGATTAGGGGTAAATAAATATAATGTAGGTGTCAGCGATGTTGGGATCAGCAAATTAGGGGTTAATAAATATAATGTAGGTGGCGACGGTGTCTGGAGCAGCAGATTAGGGGTTAATAAGAATAATGTAGGTGTCGGCGATCCCGGGGGCGGCAGATTAGGGGTAAATAAGTGTAAGATTAGGGGTGTTTAGACTCAGCGTTCATGTTAGGGTGTTAGGTGTAAACATAAAATGTGTTTCCCCATAGGAATCAATGGAGCTGTGCTACTGAGCTTTACGCTGCTTTTTTGCAGGTGTTAAACTTTTTCTCAGCCGGCTCTCCCCATTGATGTCTATGGGGAAATCGTGCACAAGCACGTACGACCAGCTCACCGCTGACTTAAGCAGCGCTGGTATTGGAGTGCGGTATGGAGCTCAATTTTGCTCTACGCTCACTTCTTGCCATTCATGCCGGGTTTGTAAAAACCCGTAATACCAGCGCTGCAGGGAAGTGAGCGGTGAGAAAAAACTGCTCGTTAGCACCGCACAGCTCATAATGAAAAACTCTTAATTTGGCCGAATATTTGGTTTCATTATGCTACAGAATTGACGGAATCTGTATTTCATTGCAAATAAGACATATGCTGATCATTTTAAAAACACATTAAAAAATAAGGCTCTAAGGCAATTAATTAATTAATTAATTAATCTTTAATATCATTAATTGTATTATTAGTCCTCATATAAATACCAGCTAACAGGAGTGTGCTTTACATAGCTAGAGTTAGTGTGACAACATATGCAAACATCTCAGTGACTTAAAAGCTTTGTTAAATACTTTATTCTGTATATTTTCCATTCATTAAAATATAGTTTTATTTCTATTATAGTCAATGCATATATTTATGTTCCACCTTTTATAGTTGTAGAAATTAATTAGAATGACATTTTCTTTTATGCAATTTGCTTTGCAATTAAATTTATAAAACTTTATTACTGTAACAAATGGGATCAAAACACTGCAGCAGTGAAATTGTTGGAGTTGGGAAGCACGGGTGTTTAAAATAATGGCACAGAGAGGTTGCTGCTATAATAATGCCAGCAATGTTGTTTTAACCTTTGGATGCCAACAAGGAATTTAATGCATTGCTTCACAAAATGTCATCTTTTTATGCATCCAAAGGGTTAACTATAGCTTACTGCTACTGCAAATAAAATGTAACTCTAACATAATCCCTAAACATAACCACAAAAGTAACCACAATTTCTATACTTAATGGGAACCCCAACATCCCTTACCTCTTCGATTGCACACATTGGAGGACAGAGATATTAGCCTATATTATCAGTAGTGATGTCGCAAACCTAAAATTTTCGGTTCGCGAACGGCGGACTCGAACTTCCGGTATTGTTCGCGAACCCGCGAACCGTGCGAACCGCCATTGAATTCAATAGGCAGGCGAACTTTAAAACCTACAAGGACTCTTTCTGGCCACAGTAGTGATGGAAAAGTTGTTTCAAGGGTACTTTTAAGCCATAATGGGCCTAAATCAACTAACATTCCCAAAGTGGCTGTCTCAAAACATCCCGGACAGAAGATTGATTGATAGATAGGATAGATAGATATACATAGATTGATAGTTAGATAGAATCGATAGAAGAGAAATAGATAGATTTGTTAGATATATAATTACCCTAATAAAGTCTAATAATTAAACATGCGTTCTTGGACCCAACTAGCTTGTGTTAATTAGTACTTTTCTTAGCACTTTAATCCCTGTTCCCCCCCCTATCGGGGGTGTTCTATATGGCCTGCCTGATTACCCTGAAAAAATATAATAATAAGACATGCGGTCTGGTACCTATTTTAACTAGGTTGTGTTTTAAGTACTACCATTCTTAGCACTTTAATCTCTGTAACTCCCCCTATTTGGTGAGGTCTATACGGCCTGGATGATTACCCATACAAAATATAATAATAAGACATCTGCTCTTGGTCTGCGACCCATGGTAACTATGTTGTGTTAATTAGTAATGTCCTTCGCATTTTAATAGCTGTTACTCATACTCACCCTATCGGTGGAGGTCTATATGGCCTGCATGATTACCCTTACAAAATATAACAACCAAACATATGCTCTGGGACCCATGGTAAGTATGTTGTGTTAAGTAGTACTGTTCTTTGCAGTTTAATACCTGTTACAACACCATCAAAAAAGTGGACGCTAATAATTTTATACATGCGGATAGCTGCCATCTGTCCAAATGGAAAACCAATATCCCTAGAGCACAGTTCTTAAGAATAAGAAAGAATTGTTCAAACATATTAGATTACGAAGAACAGGCACAAATCCTGAGCAAAAAAAAAAAAAAAAAAAATGGGGGAAAAAGGCTATGAAGATAAGCTAATAGAGGTAAATTATGAAGAAGTTAAACACATAGATAGAGCAACACTACTTACATATAAAGACAAAACTAATCTTGAAATACAACCAATAGATGAAATATCAGTTCCATTTATCACAAATTTTAATGGAGAACACAAAAAGATAGAAAAAATAATCAAGAAACACTGGCATCATGTGAGAGAAGATCCAATCATAGGGGATAAAATCTCCCTAAATCCAAAATTTATATACAGGAAATCTAGAAACCTAAAAACACTACTAGCGCCAAGTGAATTTAAGACAAAACCCCCCCTAAAAGAACAGGATCTTTTAGGGAACACACTAAAAGGTTTCTACCCCTGTCATTGCTGCAGATCATGTAACTACAACAATAAAATAAAACAGTACTCTTCCACACAAACGGGTGAAGTATTTCCCATTACGGATACAATACGATGCACTGATAAAGGGATCATCTATTTAATACAGTGTAGCTGTAAAAAACAGTACCTAGGTGAGACCTCAAGAACATTAAGGGAAAGAATAAGGGAACACCTGTGCATAATAGAAAAGGGAAAGATGGACACACATCTGTATAGTCACTTTAGGAATGTCCACAACAATAAACTTAAAGATTTCTCTTTTTGGGGAATAATGAAAGTTAAACGTGACTGGAGAGGGGGAAATTACGAGACTAAACTACTCAAAAGAGAGGCTGAGCTAATATACAATATGAAAACTTTACACCCCCTGGGTTTAAACTCAGAACTGGATCTAAGCCCATTTATGTATGATTAAAGAAATTTGGAAATTTTTTGAAGGTTTTTTTAAAAAAAATTTAGGAATTTTTAAAAAAAAAAATTTAAAATTTTTTCAAAAATATTATCCTTTTCAACCTTTGTTTTTTAATTTTAATAATTTCATCTTTTTAGAGTAAAATATACTGAGTCTAACTATATCTCTTACACTAATATTAATCTATGATAATTATCCAGATGTCTATAATTTATATATATATGGAGAATGTTGTATAACCTATGCAGTATATGTCTGTAAAATCACTACTGATGAGATCCAAAGGATACCACCTTAAATATCCCTAAGAAATTGAACTATAATCTATTGCATAGAACGAAAAATTACCACCTTAAATATCACCTGGTAATTGATTCACACACCCACAGGACTTTTGACCAATGAGACACCTATGAGGTGTATATTAAGGAGCCCTAGAAGACAGGTGAACACTTCTTGAAAAAGCCCCAGGAAGGGGAGAAACGCGTTGAAGTTGTTTACTACCATCCACCTTGAGACATTCACATCACCCTCTATTTCTATCTAAAAGAGGAGTGGTGCTACTTTCCATTAAGAAGAGTTCACCCTCAGCTGTAAGCCTGGAAGGAGGAACTTCCAACACACCAATTCTGAATATACCGACTTAGCTTTCACTGAAAGCAGAGAGTGCGCGGACACCGGTAAAAACAGCTGATACGGCTACACGTTACCTGACAGCTGACACAGCATCACGTGACCGGCCGTGCAGAAACAGAAGACGCCAGCAAAGCCTAAGCTGGCTACTAGATACACTGCTCTTGTGATTTTGAAGAGGCGGTTATCGGACACAGACCGACTACTGAATAGAGACAGAAAAGATCGATCCACTCTACTACAGACAGCTGCCTTCTCTCTTCTTAACAAAGCTTAAGGTACCACTCTCAAATGTGTGTAAGTTTGATCCAATACTCGATGAGCAAGATCAACTACATTTGAGAGCATAAAGTGAATAGACTAAGCTCCAATAGACATACTGGTGATATACAATACCATCGTTGCTTACTGAGCCTATATATATATTTGCTCTCACGGGACAATTTACTCTGATCATTTTTATTCTGATCATTGTTTATATTTAACCCTTTTAGATTATTTTCTTTTGCACGTTTATCCCTATTATTTTAATACTGGACGTCCAGATTCTATATTTGAATGTTTTATTATTCAGTGTTTTATTATTCAGTGTTTTATTATCGAGTGCTATATTTACATCACTGAGGCCATCTCTTATCCACGTGTGTATTTAGGAATAGGGAATCGTTCTGCTTGACATTGTACCTCTCTATTGTAATCTGCTTGTTTGAGCTAGTCTTTAGAGTTAGATTTTACTGCCCTGCATACCCCTTCCCTTTAAATTTTATATTGTAATTGTGCTTGATATTTTAGACATTGTTCTTTATCAATTGTATTTATTTATTTACTAATATTAAATTCTTGATATCTTTTCTTGAGTGCTGTATCATTTTAAGCAATCTCTTAGAAGCCCCTTAATATATCTTTATTATCTCTTGCTCATATATATATATATATATATATATATATATATTGTATTATTTATTCGTATTTTCATATAAATATAGATCTATCCTAGCTGTAAGCGCCAATACTTCCACTTTTCTGTAGCCACACACCCAAGGGATTTCTTGAGAGGGTCCCTACTTGTATTTGGCTTTAGGTTATAACTAGCGCTGATTCTTCCCCTACTCCACAACACCAAATGGTGGCAGGTCTATCTGGCCTTCATGATTAGCTGCACCCAAACCCAAAAAAAAGCAGAGTGGTCTTAGACTAACACCAATGGCTAACTCGGTTGTTTCAATTAGTACTATTCTTAGCACTTTCATCCCTGTTACAGGTGGTCTACATGGCCATCATGATTAGCCGGACAAAATACTACAATCCAACCTTTGCTCAGTCTTCATAGGCCCTTCATTGGCTGTATTTTGATAGTACAGTTCTTATTATTTTTATAGCTAATACAACACCGAATGGTGGCAGCTCTATATGGCCTGCATGATTAGCCACACCCAATACAAAAATAAATCCAAGCGGTCTTGGATTAACACCCATGGCTAACTCTGTTGTTTCAAGTAGTACTATTCTTAGCACTTTCATCTCATCATCCCTGTTACTTCCAAGACTCTCGGTGGTGGTCTACATGGCCATCATGATTAGCCTAACCAAATACTATAATCCAAACTTGGCTCAGTCTTCCTAAGGCCCTTCATTGGCTGTATTTTGGTAGTACTGTTCTTATTAGTTTAATAGCTGATACGACACCAAATGGTGGCAGCTCTATATGGCCTGCATGAATAGCCGCACCTAAAGCCAAAAAAAAGCCAAGCGGTTTTGCACTCCCATTGCTAACTCTGATGTTTCAAGTTCTACTATTCTTAGCTCTTTCATCTCATCCCTGTTACTTCCAGGACTCTCAGTGGTGGTGGTCTACATGGCCATCATGATTACCCTCACCAAAAATATAACAACAATACGTGCGTGCAGGGAACCATGGTAAGATTACTTCCTTTCGCAAAATCGAGTATAACAGTTGCAGGCAGAGGTTCTGACCCTGCATTATGGCTGCACCTCTCCCTAAAAGAGGCATGCGTTACAGAGTCTGTGGGCATGTATGCAAAGAGCTGGCCTGCCAAAAAAGAGGAGCAAGGCTGTACAGGTTGTTCTCCTTCAGCCGTTTTATACGCTGTCCCACGGCCACGACCCTCAACAACAACAACAGAATGAAACACCACATATGCCATCCTTTTGAACAACAGAGTACAGGTATGGCATTGATTTTAGTTACACAGCGATATTTATTATGAACCGTGAAATTGAAAACAAAAACATGATTGGACACCAAGTACAGTACAGGTCGTTCTCCTTCGGCCTTTTTAGAATAGTGTTCCGGACCCCCAACAAAAACAACAGCAGGAAAGAGGACATATGGCATCATTTTGAACAATAGATGACAGGTAAGCCATAGATTTTACAAAGCCATAGATAATTTTTTGGCAACTGTGAAATAAAAAAAAACATTGATTAGACACCCAGAACACTTATTTATCCTCAGGCCTTTTTTTATAAGAGGCTCCCGGAGCCTCAACTGAAACAACAGCATGAAAGAGGACATATGGCATCCTTGTGAACAATTGATTACAGTTAAGGCATTTATTTTATAATCCCAGAGATCATTTATATGAACCGGGAAATAGAAAAAAACATTGATTAGACACCCAGTACACTTATTTATTCTCAGGCCTTTTTAATAAGAGGGTCCCGGAGCCTCAACCGAAACAACAGCATGAAAGAGGATATATGTTATCCTTTTGAATAATAGATTACAGGAAAGGCATTGATTTTAGAATCACAGAGATCATTTATATGACCCGGGAAATAGAAAAAATCATTGATTAGACACCCAGTACACTCATTTATTCTTAGGCCTTTTTAATAAGAGGGTCCCGGAGCCTCAACCGAAACAACAGCATGAAAGAAGAGATATGTCATCCTTTTGAATAATAGATTACAGGAAAGGAATTGATTTTAGAATCCCAGAGATCATTTATATGACCCGGGAAATAGAAAAAAACATTGATTAGACACTTAGTACACTTATTTATTCTTAGGCCTTTTTAATAAGAGGGTCCCGGAGCCTCAACCGAAACAACAGCATCAAAGAGGAGATATGTCATCCTTTTGAATAATAGATTACAGGAAAGGCATTGATTTTAGAATCCCAGAGATCATTTATATGACCCGTGAAATAGAAAAAAACATTGATTAGACACCCAGTACACTTATTTATTCTCAGGCATTTTTAATAAGAGGGTCCCGGAGCCTCAACCGAAACAACAGCATGAAAGAGGAGATATGTCATCCTTTTAAATAATAGATTACAGGAAAGGCATTGATTTTAGAATCCCAGAGATCATTTATATGACCCGGGAAATAGAAAAAAACATTGATTAGACACCCAGTACACTCATTTATTCTTAGGCCTTTTTAATAAGAGGGTCCCGGAGCCTCAACCGAAACAACAGCATGAAAGAGGAGATATATCATCCTTTTGAATAATAGATTACAGGAAAGGCATTGATTTTAGAATCCCAGAGATTATTTATATGACCCGTGAAATAGAAAAAAATATTGATTAGACACCCAGTACACTTATTTATCCTCAGGCCTTTTTAATAAGAGGGTCCCGGAGCCTCAACCGAAACAACAGCATGAAAGAGGAGATATGTCATCCTTTTAAATAATAGATTACAGGAAAGGCATAGATTTTAGAATCCCAGAGATCATTTTTATGACCCGGGAAATAGAAAAAAAACATTGATTAGACACTTAGTACACTTATTTATTTTTAGGCCTTTTTGAATAAGAGGGTCCCGGAGCCTCAACCGAAACAACAGCATGAAAGAGGAGATATGTCATCCTTTTGAATAATAGATTACAGGAAAGGCATTGATTTTAGAATCCCAGAGATCATTTATATGACCCGTGAAATAGAAAAAAACATTGATTAGACACCCAGTACACTTATTTATCCTGAGGCCTTTTTAATAAGAGGGTCCCGGAGCCTCAACCGAAACAACAGCATGAAAGAGGAGATATGTCATCCTTTTGAATAATAGATTACAGGAAAGGCATTGATTTTAGAATCCCAGAGATCATTTATATGACCCGGGAAATAGAAAAAAAACATTGATTAGACACCCAGTACACTCATTTATTCTTAGGCCTTTTTAATAAGAGGGTCCCGGAGCCTCAACCGAAACAACAGCATGAAAGAGGAGATATGTCATCCTTTTGAATAATAGATTACAGGAAAGGCATTGATTTTAGAATCCCAGAGATTATTTATATGACCCGGGAAATAGAAAAAAACATTGATTAGACACTCAGTACACTTATTTTTCCTCAGGCCTTTTTAATAAGAGGGTCCCGGAGCCTCAACCGAAACAACAGCATGAAAGAGGAGATATGCCATCCTTTTGAATAATAGATTACAGGAAAGGCATTGATTTTAGAATCACAGAGATCATTTATATGACCCAGGAAATAGAAAAAATCATTGATTAGACACCCAGTACACTCATTTATTCTTAGGCCTTTTTAATAAGAGGGTCCCGGAGCCTCAACCGAAACAACAGCATGAAAGAGGAGATATGTCATCCTTTTGAATAATAGATTACAGGAAAGGCATTGATTTTAGAATCCCAGAGATCATTTATATGACCCGTGAAATAGAAAAAAACATTGATTAGACACCCAGTACACTTATTTATCCTCAGGCCTTTTTAATAAGAGGGTCCCGGAGCCTCAACCGAAACAACAGCATGAAAGAGGAGATATGTCATCCTTTTGAATAATAGATTACAGGAAAGGCATTGATTTTAGAATCCCAGAGATCATTTATATGACCCGGGAAATAGAAAAAAACATTGATTAGACACCCAGTACACTCATTTATTCTTAGGCCTTTTTAATAACAGGGTCCCGGAGCCTCAACCGAAAAAAACAGCATGAAAGAGGAGATATGTCATCCTTTTGAATAATAGATTACAGGAAATGCATTGATTTTAGAATCCCAGAGATTATTTATATGACCCGTGAAATAGAAAAAAACATTGATTAGACACCCAGTACACTTATTTATCTTCAGGCCTTTTTAATAAGAGGGTCCCGGAGCCTCAACCGAAACAACAGCATGAAAGAGGAGATATGTCATCCTTTAAAATAATAGATTACAGGAAAGGCATTGATTTTAGAATCCCAGAGATCATTTATATGACCCGGGAAATAGAAAAAAACATTGATTAGACACTTAGTACACTTATTTATTTTTAGGCCTTTTTAATAAGAGGGTCCCGGAGCCTCAACCGAAACAACAGCATGAAAGAGGAGATATGTCATCCTTTTGAATAATAGATTACAGGAAAGGCATTGATTTTAGAATCCCAGAGATCATTTATATGACCCGTGAAATAGAAAAAAACATTGATTAGACACCCAGTACACTTATTTATCCTCAGGCCTTTTTAATAAGAGGGTCCCGGAGCCTTAACCGAAACAACAGCATGAAAGAGGAGATATGTCATCCTTTTGAATAATAGATTACAGGAAAGGCATTGATTTTAGAATCCCAGAGATCATTTATATGACCCGGGAAATAGAAAAAAACATTGATTAGACACCCAGTACACTCATTTATTCTTAGGCCTTTTTAATGAGAGGGTCCCGGAGCCTCAACCGAAACAACAGCATGAAAGAGGAGATATGTCATCCTTTTGAATAATAGATTACAGGAAAGGCATTGATTTTAGAAACACAGAGATCATTTATATGACCTGGGAAATAGAAAAAAAAATTGATTGGACACCCAGTACACTTCTTTATCCTCAGGCCTTTTTATAAGAGGGCCCCCGGAGCCTCAACAGAAACAACAGCATGAAAGAGGACATATGGCATCCTTTTGAAAAATAGATTACAGGAAAGGCATTGATTTTAGAAACACAGAGATAATTTGTTACAACCGGGAAATCTAAAAAAACATTGAATAGACACCCAGTACACTTATTTATCCTTAGGCCTTTTTAGCAGAGGCTCCAGGACACTCAACAAAACCAGCAGAAGGAAAGAGGACATATGGCATACTTTTGAAAAAAAGATTATAGGAAAGGCATTGATTTTAGAAACCCGGAGATAATTTGTTGCAACCGGGAATTTGAATCAAGAAAATGATTCGATGGACACCCAGTACAATTCTTTCTCCTTAGGCCTTTTTATAAGAGGGTCCAGGACCCTCAAACAAAACACCAGCAGGAAAGAGGACATATGGCATCCTTTTGAAAAATAGATTACAGGAAAGGCATTGATTTTAGAAACCCAGAGATAATTTGTTGAAAATGGAAATTTGAATCCAAAAAATGATTCGATGGACACCCAGTACAATTCTTTCTCCTTAGGCCTTTTTATAAGAGGGTCCAGGACCCTCAAACAAAACACCAGCAGGAAAGAGGACATATGGCATCCTTTTGAACAATAGAGTACAGGAAAGGCATTGATTTTACAAACCCAGAGATAATTCTTTGCAAATGGAAATTTGAATCAAAAAAATGATTCGATGGACACCCAGTGCACTTCTTTCTCCTTAGGCCTTTTTATCCTGGACCCTCAAAAAAAAACACCAGCAGGAAAGAGGACGTATGGCATCCTTTTGAACAATAGAGTACAGGTACAGCATTGATTTTACAAACCCAGAGATGATTTTGGTCAAATGTTAAATAGAAAAAAAAAATGAGTGGACACCAAGTACACCTCTTTCTCCTTAGGCCTTTTTATAAGAGGGTCCAGGACCCTCAAAAAAAACACCAGCAGGAAAGAGGACGTATGGCATACTTTAGAACAATAGAGTACAGGTACAGCATTGATTTTACAAACCCAGAGATCATTTTTGTCAAATGTTAAATAGAAAAAAAAATGAGTGGACACCCAGTACACCTCTTTCTCCTTAGGCCTTTTTATAAGAGGGTCCAGGACCCTCAAAAAAAACACCAGCAGGAAAGAGGACATATGGCATCCTTTAGAACAATAGAGTACAGGAAAGGCATTGATTTTACAAACCCAGAGATAATTTTGCTCAAATGTGAAATAGAAAAAAAAATGAGTGGACAACCAGTACACCTCTTTCTCCTTAGGCCTTTTTATAAGAGGGTCCAGGACCCTCAAACAAAATACCAGCAGGAAAGAGAACATATGGCATACTTTTGAACAATAGAGTACTGGTACGGCATTGATTTTAGAAACCCACAGATAATTGTTTGGAAAAGTGAAATAGCCCCACAAACCATGCTTGGACTCCCACTCCAGGTCGTTCTCCTTCAGCTTTTTTATAAGAGGGTCCAGCACCCTCAACATAAACAACTGCAGGAAACACCACCACATTTGCCATCCTTTTGCACAAGTGAGTACAGGTATGGCATCCATTTTAGAAACCCAGAGATAATTGAGAGGAACCAGGAACATTTTTCAAAAAATTTGCTGGGGCACCCATTACAGGTCGTTCTCCTTCAGCCTTTTTATACCATGGGCCATGACCCGCAACAGCCACAACAGCATGAAACACCACATATGCCACCCTTTTGCACAATAGAGTACAGGTATGGCATAGATGGAACACAGAGATAATTTAGAGCAACCAAGAGACGGATAAAGATGATTGGTCGGTCCTACTCTTTCAAATTTGTGGCATTTTGCGTTCAATTTAATGGTCCACCAGATATGAGTGGTGTGCTAAGTTGTACAATTCGTAACAGTTTAATCACTAGTGTTATGTGCCTTATTTTTTTTATTTGAGTTTTGTACCCACAGAGCTGCAGCAGAGGCCAGAAAAATTCAGAATGTACAAATGACTGAAAAAATTGGGGTATTGTTGTAGCAACTGCTGTAGCAGTGGCCAGAAAAATTGATGTTTGTAAAACATTTATAAAGTGCCCTAAAAGCTTGTGGCTTGAACACTAGTTGTTGGCGGATAAGTCAAGCAAGTCCTCCGGCTTTATAAAAAAAAAAAAAAGGCCAGCCTGTGTACCAGTTGTAGCCCAAGCCAGCTCATCTCATCATCAGGCCTTTTTTATTCAAATGTATCGCCCAATGTCAGTCCCTTCGGGATCCAGCCCTCATTCATTTTTATAAAAGTGAGATAGTCAAGGCTTTTTTGACCTAGGCGACTTCTCTTCTCAGTGACAAAACCTCCTGCTGCACTAAAAGTCCTTTCGGACAGGACACTTGAAGCGGGGCAGGCCAGAAGTTCCATTGCAAATTGGGATAGCTCAGGCCACAAGTCCAGCCTGCACACCCAGTAGTCAAGGGGTCCATCGCTCCTGAGAGTGTCGAGATCCGCAGTAAAAGCTAGGTAGTCTGCTACCTGTCGGTTGAGTCTTTCTCTAAGGCTGGATCCCAAAAGGCTCTGATGGTGCATGGGAGTTAAAAAGGTACGCATGTCCTCCATCAACAAGACGTCAGGAAAGCGTCCGGTCCTTGCCGCCGTGGTCGTGGGAGGAGGAGGAGGATTAATTTAATCTCTTCCCCTGTTACATTCCTGTGGTGCTGTGACATCACCCTTATATACTGTGTAAAGCATAGTTTTTAATTTATTATGAAAATGCTCCATCCTTTCCGACTTGCAGGAATTTGGTAACATTTCAGGCACTTTATGCTTATACCGGGGGTCGAGGAGCGTGGACACCCAGTACAGGTCATTCTCCTTCAGCTTTTTTATACGAGGGTCCCTCAACAGGCACGACAGCATGAAAGAACCCATTTGAACAAGGTTGGATGCTGAGCTAATCATGTCGCATTCCTCCTCCTCACTGATCTCACTGATGGTATCTTCTTTCCCCCAGCCACGTACAACACCACGGGTACCAGAGAGGTGACAACAACGAGCACCCTGGGATGACTGTTGTGCTCGGTCTTCCTCCTCCTCCTCAAAGCCACATTCCTCCTCTGACTCCTCTTCCTCACAATCCTCTTTCTGCGTTGCCGCAGGTCCAGCAAGCGATGCTGATTCGGCTGTTTGTGGGGGTGATGGACACCACAACTCCCCCGCTTCCTCTTCACGCTCATCTACTGCCTGATCCAGCACTCTTCGCAGGGCACGCTCCAGGAAGAAAACAAATGGTATGATGTCGCGGATGGTGCCTTCGGTGCGACTGACAAGGTTTGTCACCTCCTCAAAAGGACGCATGAGCCTACAGGCATTGCGCATGAGCGTCCAGTAATTTGGAAAAAATATCCCCAGCTCCCCAGAGGCTGGCCTAGCACCCCAGTCATACAAATACTCATTAACAGCTTTTTCTTGTTGGAGCAGGCGGTCAAACATTAGGAGTGTTGAATTCCACCGTGTCGGGCTGTCGCAAATCAAGCGCCTCACTGGCAGGTTGTTTCGATGCTGGATATCGGACAAGTGCGCCATGGCAGTGTAGGAATGCCTGAAATGGCCACACACCTTCCTGGCCTGCTTCAGGACGTCCTGTAAGCCTGGGTACTTATGGACAAATCGTTGTACAATTAGATTACACACATGTGCCATGCACGGCACATGTGTCAACTTGCCCAATTTCAATGCCGCCACCAAATTACTTCCATTGTCAGAAACAACCTTGCCAATCTCCAGTTGGTGCGGAGTCAGCCACTGATCCATCTGTGCGTTCAGGGCGGTCAGGAGTGCTGGTGCGGTGTGACTCTCCGCTTTCAGGCAAGTCAACCCCAAGACGGCGTGACACTGCCGTACCCAGGATGTAGCATAGTACCTGGGGAGCTGTGGGGGTGCCATAGATGTGGAGCAAGACGCAGAAGTTGAAGAGGACTCAGCCGAGGAAGAGGTTATGGAAGAGGATGGAGTAGGAGGAGTAGAGGAGGTAGCAGCAGGCCTGCCTGCAAGTCATGGCGGTGTCACCAACTCTTCTGCAGAGCCACGCATTCCATGCTTGTCAGAAGTCAGCAGGTTTACCCAATGCGCAGTGTAGGTGATATACCTGCCCTGACAATGCTTTGCAGACCAGCTATCCATGGTCATATGGACCCTTGCCCCAACGCTGTGTGCCAGACATGCCATAACTTCCTTTCTCACAACAGAGTACAGGTTTGGGATTGCCTTTTGTGAAAATAAATTTCTGCCAGGTACCTTCCACTGCGGTGTCCCAATAGATACAAATTTTTTGAAAGCATCAGACTCCACCAGCTTGTATGGTAAAAGCTGGCGGGCTAAGAGTTCAGACAAGCCAGCTGTCAGACGCCGGGCAAGGGGGTGACTTTGAGAAATTGGCTTCTTACGCTCGAACATGTCCTTGACAGACACCTGACTGTGGGCAGATGACCAGGAACTGCTACGTAAGAGAGACTGAGTGGGGGATGGTTGAGTGGGGGCAAGGAGGACAGCACTGGTTGACGTGGCTGAAGATGCTGGAGCAGGAGGAGGAGGGCGGCTTTCACTTTGTGTGCTGCTTCTACTCATGTGTTCTTCCCATCAGCCTTTGTGATGGGAGACCATGTGCCTTCGCAAAGCAGTTGTACCTAGGTGGCTGTTGGACTTACCACGACTCAGTTTCTTTTGGCACAGGTTGCAAATGGCATCACTGTTGTCAGAGGCAGACACACACAAAAATGCCACACTGCTGAGCTCTGCGATGACGGCATTCTGGTGGTGGCAACAGCATGCGTTAATGGGCGTCGGCGTGCTGTCTGGCTGACCCCTGGTGACGATGCATGCTGTCTGACTGTGCCACTAGCTCCTTGAGACGACCTCCCTGTGCTTCCAAATCGTCTCCTCCTCCTCTCTGTCTCCCCATCTGAACTTTCCCCCTCTTCTTCTTCTCTTCTAGCAGGCAACCACGTGACATCCACCGACACATCATCATCAACCGCTTCACTTGTATCTGAAACATCAAGAAAGGAAGCAGCAGCGGGTACAACATCATCATCATCACACCATACCTCCATGTCGGTAATGCTGCCTGACTGAGACTGATCACTATTATCTACATCCTCTGTCAATGATGGTTGCGCATCACTCATTTCTTCCAAATGATGTGTCAATAACTCCTGTGACAGATCAAGTGAAGCGGCTGTGGTGCTAGTGTTGGTGGTGGCGACAGGCGGGGGAGTGGCACTGGTCACTTGAGACCTGCCCAAAGCACAGCTGGGCTTAGATGGTGCGTCAAGGTTAGGAGGACTAGCAGCAGAAGCTGAAGAAGATTGGGTGTCCTGTGTTAGCCATTCAACTAGGTCCTCCTCAGAACTTTTTGCGTCCCCCCTGGCACCCGGCGTCTGAACAATGTGCATATTTGTAGGGTCTAAAGGAATCACAGCACCATGACCACGACCACGGAACCTGCGGGGTGGCCTGCCTCTGCCTGTCATTTTTTTTAAAATGGACACTAACAATACTATTACACCAATTGAGTGGTGGCACTGTGAAAGTGGGCACAGTATACCCTGTGAGACTGACAACAACAAAAAAGACAGATGTTTTAAAAATCACAAATTGTTAATTTTTTAAAATATTACAAGTAGTGTGGCAACAAATATGATTGTTTGGCACTAGTTGGCAAATGGGCCTGTCTGGCACACACGCTGGGAGAAAGGAAACTGCAATTCAATGGCACTAGGAGACTGAAGAATCACAGTCAAAACAGTTATGATTAACAAACATTTCACTCCTGTTACAATAAATATGAGTGGTGGCACTAATTGGCTAGTTGAGACTGGCACACAGGCAGGCAGGCAGGCAGGCAGGAGGAAAATGCAATTCAAGGGCACTAGTAGACTGCAGATTGACAGTCAAAACAGTGATGATTGACACATTTTGCAATACTGTTAAAAGAAATATGATTGCTGGCACTAATTGGATAGTTGGGCCTGGCACACAGGCTGGCAGGCAGTAGAAAAGTGCAATTCAATGGCACGAGCAAACTGAGGATTAAGATCAACAATCAAAAATTAACAAAAATTTTAATTTTTAATTACTAAGAATATTGTCACAACAAATATGATTGGTGTAAATATTTTTCAAGTAGGCCTGGCACACAGGCTTGGAAGGCAGTAGAAAAGTTCAATTCTAGGGCACGAGCAAACTGAGGATTAAGATCATCAACAATCAAGATTTTTTTAATTTTAATTAGTAACTATACTGTGACCTAAAATTATGATTGGTTTAAATAGTTGGCAAGACGGCCTGGCACAAAAGGCTGGCAGGCAGGAGGTAGATGCAATTCAAGGACACTAGGAGACTGATTAATGACAGTCAAAACAGTGATGATTGACAATTTTTGCAATACTGTTAAAAGAAATATGATTGCTGGCAACAATTGGCTAGGTGGGCCTGGCTCACAGCAGGCTGCAAGGCAGCAGGAAAGTGCTATTCAATGACACCAGCAAACTGAGGATTCTCAACAACTATTACCAACAATTTTAATTTTTAATTATTAAGAATACTGTCACTACAACTATGATTGGTGTAAATATTTTTCAAGTAGGCCTGGCACACAGGCTTGGAAGGCTGTAGAAAAGTGCAATTCTAGAGCATGAGCAAACTGAGGATTAAGATCATCAACAATCAAAAAATTTTTTAATTAGAATTAGTAACTATACTGTGACCAATAATTATGATTGGTGTAAATAGTTGGCAAGACGGCCTGGCACAAAAGGCTGGCAGGCAGGAGGTAGATGCAATTCAAGGACACTAGGAGACTGATTACTGACAGTCAAAACAGTGATGATTGACAATTTTTGCAATACTGTTAAAAGAAATATGATTGCTGGCAACAATTGGCTAGGTGGGCCTGGCTCACAGCAGGCTGCAAGGCAGCAGGAAAGTGCTATTCAATGGCACCAGCAAACTAAGGATTCTCAACAACTATTACCAACAATTTTAATTTTTAATTATTAAGAATACTGTCACAACAACTATGATTGGTGTAAATATTTTTCAAGTAGGCCCGGCACACAGGCTTGGAAGGCAGTAGAAAAGTGCAATTCTAGGGCACGAGCAAACTGAGGATTAAGATCAACAATCAAAATTTTTTTAATTTTAATTAGTAACTATACTGTCTGTGACAACAATTATGATTGGTGTAAATAGTTGGCTAGACGGCCTGGCACAAAAGGCTGGCAGTGGCAGGCAGGAGGTAAATGCAATTCAATGGCACTAGGAGACTGAATATTTGCAGTCCAAAAAATTATGATTTTTATTTTTTTATATACTGTTACAAGAATTGTGATTGGTGCCACTAATTGGCTAGTTGGGCCTGGCACACAGGCTGGCAGATATGAGTCGTGGATGGTAGGTAGGGCAGCAATTTAACACAGTATGCTGTGTAAGTGACAAAAACACAGGCCTGATAGAAAATTAAGTTAGATTACACTAGAAAAATATTTTAAAATTTTAGATTTTATATGTTAAGAAGTGCAATGCACATATGACTCTATGAGTAGTCGCACTGGCTGGCTGCTACGTAGGGCAGCAATTAACAACAGTATGCTGTGTAAGTCAGATAGACAGTTAGACACAGGCCTGATAGAAAATACAATTAGATTACACTAGCATAATGATTTAAAGACTTTTATTTGGAAATTTTAAGAAAAAGGTTAAGCACATACATATGAGTCGTGGCTGATAGCCTTGGAAGGGCAGCTATTAAAAACAGTAGGCTCTGTAAGTCGGATACACATACGCCTGATAGAAAATACTATTATATTACACTAGAAAAATGATTGAAATTATTTTTTTGGGGGGGAAATTAAAAAAAGGTTAAACACATATGAGTCGTGGCTCATAGACTAGGGAGGGCAGCAAGTAAACACAGTAGGCTCTGTATGTCAGCAAAACACACAGGCCGGATAGAAAATTATATTAGATTACACTAGCAAACAAATGTAAACTTTTTTTTTTATATATTAAAATTAAAGTGAAGAAGAATAGATATGAGTGCTGGGTGGCTGCCTGGCACAGACCAATTAACCAAAAGACTGAAAAAAATGAGGTATATTAATGCTGAGTGAGCCTGACAGACACAGGCCTGATAGTAAATGTAATTAGATTACACTAGCAAATTTTTATTTTTTTTTTAAATTTAAAATAATGTTATAAATGGATATTAACACTGGTGGCTGCTGGCTGGCACAGAGCAATGAACCAGAGTATATGCTGTGTGACACTGGCCTGATAGAAAATGAAAAAAAAATTATACTAGAAAAATAATTAAATTTTTTGGTTAGTTAAATTTAAACGAATGTTGTTAGGGAGATATCAGTGGTGGCAGTAGTCACAGCATATGCTGTGAGCCTTAAACACACAGCTGAAAGCCAGACAAATGCTAATAAAAAAAAAACTAAAAAAAAAAAAAAAAAACGGCACGAAATATAGCCCTACAAAGGGCTTTTTGGGATGCTGTGCTTGCAGCAGAGATGAGTGGAGTCCTTCTGGACTGTAAATACACTAGCCTAGCTATGTTTTTCCTATTAATGTCAGGAGCAAAAACACAACACGTCCTCTCATTAAGAAAGCAAGGTCGTTATGAGTCTAAAATGGCGGATTCCTAGTAGCTGGGAGGATCTGTGAGGGAGTGTCTAATGTTGATTGGCTCTAATGTGTCAGGCGGCTGTGACATAAAGGGTCAAAGTTTCCACAATGATGACACATAGGGGCGGATTGACCATGTGTTTTTTCCCACAAACGCGAACACGAACAAGCTATGTTCGCAGGGAACCGTTCGTGGGCGAACAGTTCGGGACATCACTAATTACCAGCAGAGCACAAAAATATTAGCGCTATTGAACATTAAATTGATAGCGCTGATATTCTTGCACTCGTTATACAAACTGAACCACTCAGGTGTGCTAACATCTGAAGGTCTGGAGGTAGGATAGCACAACCGCACTAACTCCCCTTCCCTATAGACTTCTTGGGGGTGGTGCTAAAAAGCCTCTTCTGCCTTTCATTCGCATGCTAAACCTAAATGTGCGCTAGGACAACTGTGCTGAAGCCGAAGGTGTGTTAAGAAATACTTCAAATACTTTTGCTCATCACTAAGAAGAAATTGTTATTTTTATTTTTAAATATTTATTTAAATATATATGTAAAGATAAATAGATACATTTAAAAATAAAATACATTTTATTCAATGTGAAAAACAAACAGCTAGATTACGAGTCTTGCTTTAGCCTTAAAAAGCAGCGTTGAGAGGTCCCAACGCTGCTTTTTAACGCCTGCTGGTATTACGAGTCTGGCAGGTACAGGTGTACTATTAACCCCTAAACCGAGCCCCCCCCCCCCCACATCGCAAACAGTTAACTAAAGTTTTTAACCCCTAATCTGCCGACCAGACATCGCTGCCACTTTAATAAATATATTAACCCCTAAACTGCCGCACTCCCGCCTCGCAAATACTAGTTAAAGTGTATTAACCCCTAATCTGCCATCCCTAACATCACCGACACCTACCTACATTTATTAACCCCTAATCTGTCGCCCCCAACGTCGCTGCTACTATATTAAATGTATTAACCCCTAAAACTAAGTCTAACACCCCCCCTAACTTAAATATAATTTAAATAAAATGAAATAAAATTACTACAATTAAATAAATTATTCCTATTTAAAACTAAATACTTACCTATAAAATAAACCCTAAGCTAGATACAATATAACTAATAGTGGGTGGTGGGTTTTAATGTTGGGGGGGTATTGTATTTTTTTTTTACAGGTAAAAGAGCTTATTACTTTGGGGCAATGCCCCGCAAAAGGCCCTTTTAAGGGCTATTTGTAATTTAGTATAGGGTAGCAAATTTTATTATATAGGGGGGCTTTTTTAGTTTATTAGGGGGATTAGCTTAGGTGTAACTAGTTTAAAATTCTTATAATTATTTTTAGTGGGTTTTTTTTTCCGTACTTTAGTTTATTTAATTTAATTGTATTTAATTGTAGTTAGTTTAGGTAATTAATTTAATGATAGTGTATTGTTAGGTGTAATTGTAACTTCGGTTAGGATTTATTTTAACTAGGAAGTTATTAAATGGTTAATAACGATTTAATAACTATTCTACCTAGTTAAAATAAATACAAAATTGCCTGTAAAATAAATATAAACCCTAATCTAGCTACAATATAACTATTAGTTATATTGTAGCTATCTTATGGTTTATTTTATAGGTAAGTATTTAGTTTTAAATAGGAATAATTTATTTAATTGCAGTTATTTTATTTAGATTTATTTAAATAATATTTAAGTTAGGGGGTGTTAGACTTAGGTTTAGACTTAGGTTTAGGGGTTAATAACTTTAATATAGTAGCGGCGACAATGGGGGCGGCAGATTAGGGGTTAATTATTGTAGGTAGGTTGCGGCGACATTGGGGGGGGGCAGATTAGGGGTTAATAACTATAATGTAGGTGGAGGCGATGTTGGGGGCAGCAGATTAGGGGTTCATAGGGATAATGTAGTTGGCGGCGGTGTCCGGAGCGGCAGATTAGGGGTTAAAAATATAATACAGGTAGCGGCGATGTTGGGGGCGGCAGATTAGGGGTTAATAAGTGTAAGGTTAGGGGTGTTTAGACTCGGGGTTCATGTTAGGGTGTTAGGTGTAGACATAACTTTGGACGCCATGTACTAAGCTTCGAAGTGACCGCCCGTCTGTATTTCCACGTCAAAATTCGCTCACGATCTGCTTCTCGTATGTACCAATCTGCGATCGGGTTGAAAAACCACTATTTTCATCAGCGATCGTAATTTTACGCAACTGATCGTTCCAATGCCTTTTTCCACTTACTACATGTTCGATCGCACGTAAATTTGTTGTAATTGGAAATTATGAATGTTACAACTAATCCGTCCGCTCCAACTTTCACTGTAACTTCACGTGATTTGCTTCACGACCATTTAGGTAGTGAATACAATAGAAAACTATAGGGCGTATCAACCTGATGCCAGGTAGAAGTACTTAAGTGAAAGGACTAGACTACTATTGTATTACTATTGGTTTTTGGATCACTGAATGAAGATGGAGACACTTTTACACATGTTTCTTTTCCAATTAATTCAATTATGAGGAAGAAGGGCTATACAGGCACCGGTTGAAAACTTGCAAAGAAGGAGAGGTCAAAGAATCAGAGTCCCTAGAGTTTTCCTTCCACATATGGATTTGGAAAGCATTTCTGATCGAGAGATTATCCAGAGATTCCGTTTGGACAGAGAAGCTATTATGGAACTTTACAATGAAATAGCAGAATACCTGGAACCTATGACAGCGCGTTCACAAGCCATACCCGGACTATTAAAACTGTTGGCAGCCTTACACTTTTTTGGCACCGGTTCATTCCAAGCTGTGTCTAGCGTTATAATTGGCATCAGCCAGTCTGCTTTTTCGAGGCACCTAACCAAAGTTATTGATGCTTTGATGGTCGTCTTTCCAAGGTACGTGTGCCTTCCAGCGACTCCAGAAGAGTGGCAATCTGTGAAGTCTAATTTTTATAGAATGGCTGGAATGCCCAATGTACTTGGAGCCATCGATTGCACCCATGTTGCAGTCAAACCATCCCGAGAACGTGAGGAAGTTTTCCGGAACAGAAAACAGTACCATTCCCTCAATGTTCAGATGGTGTGTGACCATAACATGAAAATAATCAGTGTCCGTTCCAACTTCCCTGGATCCTGCTTCTTAACTTTGCTCTTTCGCACCGAACGAAGCTTCAAAGTTATCAATAATCCGATTGTCTTCGACACACAATAGACGCAAAAAAATTTCGGCTTTGTTTTTAGTACATTCATGTAATGAAGTGCCATCCGCATGGTGCGAATGCCGGCGGGTTATTTCGATATGGTCTGTGCAAAAAAATTGACGCCTTAGTACATGGCGCTCAAAATGTGTTTCCCCATAGGAATCAATGGGGCTGCGTTAGGAGCTGAACGCTGCTTTTTCGCAGGTGTTAGGTTTTTTTTTTCAGCCGATCTGCCCCATTGATTCCTATGGGGAAATCATGCACAAGCACGTTTAGCCAGCTTACCGCTACCGTAAGCAATGCTGGTATTGAGGTGAGATGTGGAGCTAAATTTTGCTCTACGCTCATCTTTTTGTGGCTAACGCCGGGTTTAAAAAAACCTGTAATACCAGCGTTGTCTTAAGGGAGTGGTGAAAAAAAAATGTTCGTTAACGCACCCCTGTTACCGCAAACCTCGTGATCTAGGTGAAAGGTATTTAAAGTATTTCTATAAAAAAATCACTTTTTTAAAAGGGATATATTAAATGTCAAGATGCTTGACTGGGTAAGGCTTAAACGTGTGTATATATGTATATGAATTAACTGTATGTATATATATATTTATGCATGTCTGCACTAGTGATGTCGCGAATAGTTCCCCGGCGATTAGTTCCCAGCGAACATAGCATGTTCGCGTTCGCTGCGGCGGGCAAACATATGCGATGTTCGATCCGCCCCCTATTCGTCATCATTGAGTAAACTTTCACCCTGTATCTCTTGAAGGACTCATCTGATCTCTGCTGTAAGGACAGCACCCCAAAAAGCCCTTTTTAGGGCTAGAACATATTTTTTTTTCCCTGTGTAATCTAATTGCAGTTGCCTGCCTGCCAAACCACTTGCCCAGTGCCACCACTCATATCTGGTGTAACAGTAGTGTAAATTAAAAAAAATAAAAAAATTTGACTGTGAAACATCAGTCTGCTAGTGTAATCTAATTGCAGTTGCCTGCCTTCCAGCGTGTGTGCCAGGCCCACTTGCCCAGTGCCACTGCTCATATCTGCTGTAACAGTAGTGTAAATGTAAAAAAAAAAACTTTTTTGACTGTGAAACATCAGTCTGCTAGTGTAATCTAATTGCAGTTGCCTGCCTGTCAGCGTGTGTGCCAGGCTCACAGCGTATACTGTACCCACTTGCCCAGTGGCCCCACTCATATCTGGTGTAACAGTAGTGTAAATTTAAAAAAAAAAAAACTTTTTTGACTGTGAAACATCAGTCTGCTTGTGTAATCTAATTGCAGTTGCCTGTCTGCCAGCATGTGTGCCAGGCTCACAGCGTATACTGTGCTCACTTGCCCAGTGCCACCACTCATATCTGGTGTAACAGTAGTGTAAATTTAAAAACAAAAAACTTTTTGGACTGTGAAACATCAGTCTGCTTTTTTGTGTCAGGCTCACAGCTTATACTGGGCCCACTTGCCCAGTGCCACCACTCATATCTTGTTTAATAGTAGTGTAAGTGTACATTTAAAGAAATAAAAACTTTTTGGACTGTGAAACATCAGTCTTCTTTTTTGTGTCAGGCTCACAGCGTATACTGTGCCCACTTGCCCAGTGCCACCACTCATATCTTGTTTAATAGTAGTGTAAGTGTACATTTAAAAAAATTAAAACTTTTTGGACTGTGAAACATCAGTCTGCTTTTTTGTGTCAGGCTCACAGCGTATACTGTGCCCACTTGCCCAGTGCCACCACTCATATCTTGTTTAATAGTAGTGTAAGTGTACATTTAAAAACAAAAAAAAATTTTTGAACTGTGAAACATCAGTCTGCTTTTTTGTGTCAGGCTCACAGCTTATACTGGGCCCACTTGCCCAGTGCCACCACTCATATCTTGTTTAATAGTAGTGTAAGTGTACATTTAAAAACAAAAAAAAACTTTTTGGACTGTGAAACATCAGTCTGCTTTTTTGTTTCAGGCTCACAGCTTATACTGGGCCCACTTGCCCAGTGCCACCACTCATATCTTGTTTAATAGTAGTCTAAGTGTACCCGTGGTGTTGTACGTGGCTGGGGGGAAGAAGATACCTTCAGTGAGATCACTGAGGATGAGGAAAGGGACATGAGTAGCTCTGCATCCAACCTTGTGCAAATGGGGTCTTTCATGCTGTTGTGCCTGTTGAGTGACCCTCGTATAAAAAAGCTGAAAGAGAACGACCTGTACTGGGTGTCCACACTACTAGACCCCCGGTATAAGCATAAAGTGCCTGAAATGTTACCGAATTACCGCAAGTCAGAAAGGATGCAGCAGTTCCAAAATAAATTAAAAAGTATGCTTTACACAGCGTATAAGGGTGATATCACAGCACAACGGGAATCTAACAGGGGAAGAGGTGAAAGTAATCCTACGACTCCCACGACCACGCTGGCAAGGACAGGACACTTTACAGACGTGTTGTTGATAGAGGACATGTGGGGCTTTTTAACTCCTATGCATCGCCACAGCCCTTCGGGGTCCACCCTCAGAGAACGACTCGACCGACACGTAGCAGACTACCTCACCTTAACTGCAGATCTCGACACTCTGAGGAGCGATGAACCCCTTGACTCCTGGGTGTGCAGGCTTGACCTGTGGCCTGAGCTATCCCAATTTGCGATAGAACTTCTGGCATGCCCCACTTCAAGTGTCCTGTCAAAAAGGACCTTCAGTGCAGCAGGAGGTATTGTCACTAAGAAGAGAAGTCGCCTAGGTCAAAAAAGTCTAGATTACCTCACCTTTAATAAGATGAATGAGGGATGGATCCCGAAGGGACTGACATTGGGTGATACATTCGAGTAAAAAATGCCTGATGAGATAAGCTGCCTTGGGCTAAAAATGCTCCACACGGTGCTATATTTTATCTTTGAATGCTGGATGACTTGCGTGACTTATCCGCCACCAACTAGGGTTCAAGCCGCAATGTTTTAGGGCACTTTCTGCCTGGGAAACAAACATCAATTTTTCTGGCCGCTGCTACAGCAGCGGCTGCAACAATACCTAATTATTCAGGCATGTGTACATGTCTAATTTTTCTGGCCTCTGGTGCAGCACTGTGGCTTCAAAAACCAAACCAATAAAAAAGGCACATAACAGGGATTAAACTGATAGGAATAGTACTACTTAACACACCACTCCTATCTGGTGGCACATTACTGTAGATTGCACGCGCAGTGCCCCAAATTTGAAGTAGGAGGACCGACCAAGCATCTTTTTCCATCTCCCGGTTCCTAAAATCCATGCCATATACACGTCCCCTGATAGGGGACGGAACAGGGATTAAACTGATAGGAATAGTACTACTTAACACACCTTATAATAATGCAGAGAGAGGCAACGCAGAGAGAAGAGTCTGAAGAAGAGGAGTCAGAGGAGAAAGGTGGCTTTGAGGAGGTGGAAGACTAAACACAGCAGGCGTCCCAGGGGGCTTTTTGTCACCTTTCGGGGGACCCTTGGTGTTGTACGTGGCTGGGTGAAGGAAGAGACCTTCAATGACATCAGTGAGGACAAGGAACGGGACATGGCTAGCTTGGTATCCAACCTTGTGCAAATGGGGAGTTTGCGGTTGTGCAAATGGACTGTTTGCGGTTGTTTGCGGTGCGTTAAACGGAGAGTTTGGTCTGTCACTGTGAAGCGGGCGTAACCCTTACACTACCTGATCGATACAAAATCATACCTGATGTTTTAAAGCACGTTATTCCAAACAATTTAGGAATGTTAGGTGATTTATGCCCTTTATGGATTAAAACCAGACTCTGCATCAACTATGTAATTTTCCGTGGGAGTTTTGCCATGGATCCCCCTCCGGCATGCCACAGTCCAGGTGTTAGTACCCTTGAAACAACTTTTCCATCACTATTGTGGCCAGAAAGAGTCCCTGTGGGTTTTAAAATTCGCCTGCCTATTGAAGTCAATGGGGGTTTGCCCGGTTCGCCCGTTCGTGAACTTTTGCGGACATTCGCGTATGGAAAATTTTAAGTTCGCGACATCACTAGTCTGCACATACATATGTATACACATAAACACATATATACACCTGAATACACATATATACTTACACACATACACATATATACTTACAAATATACAAATATTCACAAATCTATATAAACTTCCCTGAACTTTCCTGAACCAATCAGCCAATCGGATTGAACTTGAATCTGATTGGCTGATTCAATCAGCCAATCAGATTTTTCTACCTTAATTCCGATTGGCTGATAGAATCCTATCAGCCAATCGGAATTCGACGGGATTCTTCGTGCAGGATGGATGCTCCACGGCGGAGGAGCGAAGAAAGAAGATAGAAGATGCCGCTTTGCTTGAAGACATCGCCGGATAGAAGAAGACTTCACTGCCGCTTGATTGAAGACCTCGCCTGGATGGAAGAAGACTTCTCTGCCGCTTGATTGGACATCGCCCGGATCGGATGAAGAGTTCTGCCCGGCTGGGTGAAGACAAGGTAGGGAGATCTTCAGGGGGGTAGTTTTAGGTTTTTTTAAGGGGGGCTTGGGTGGGTTTAGAATAGGGGTATGTGGGTGGTGGGTTGTAATGTTGGGGGGTGGTATTGTGTTTTTCTTTTACAGGCAAAAGAGCTGTTTTCTTTGGGGCATGCCCCGCAAAAGGCCCTTTTAAGGGCTGGTAAGGTAAAAGAACTGTGAACTTTTTAAATTTAGAATAGGGTAGGGATTTTTATTTTTATTTTGGGGGGCTTTATTATTTTATTAGGGGGCTTAGAATAGGTGTAATTAGCTTAAAAATCTTGTAATATTTTTTTTATTTTTTGTAATTTAGTGTTTGTTTGTTTTTTGTAATTTAGTTTAGTTTATTTTATTGAATTTTAGTTTAGATATTTGTAGTTTATTTAATAGCTATTGTACCTAGTTAAAATAAATGCCAAGTTACCTGTAAAATAAATATAAACCCTAAAATAGCTGCAATGTAATTATTAATTACATTGTAGCTATCTTAGGGTTTATTTTATAGGTAAGTATTTAGATTTAAATAGGAATATTTTAATTAATAATATTAATATTAATTAGATCTATTTTAATAAGAATTTAGTTAGGGATGTTAGAGTTAGATAGGGTTATTATACTTAATATATATATATATATATATATATATATATATATATATATATATATATATATATATATATATATATATAATATAATGATGATATTAACTATATTAACCCTAATATAATTAGGGTTAATATAGTTAATATATATAATATAATAACTATATTAACTATATTAACCCTAATATAATTAGGGTTAATATAGTTAATATATATAATATAATAACTATATTAACTATATTAAGCCTAATATAATTAGGGTTAATATAGTTAATATAGCTGGCGGCGGTGTAGGGGGATTAAATTAGGGGTTAATATTTATAAAATAGATTGCGGCGGTGTAAGGGGCTCACTTTAGGGGGTAGGTAAGGTAGATGGCGGTGGGGTAGGGGCTCACTTTAGGGGGTAGGTAAGGTAGATGGCGGCGGGGTAGGGGCTCACTTTAGGGGGTAGGTAAGGTAGATGGCGGCGGGGTAGGGGCTCACTTTAGGGGGTAGGTAAGGTAGATGGCAGTGGGGTAGGGGCTCACTTTAGGGGGTAGGTAAGGTAGATGGCGGCGGGGTAGGGGCTCACATTAGGGGGTTATAGATTTAATATAGCTGGTGGTGGGGTCCGGGAGTGGTGGTTTAGAGGTTAATAACTTTATTAGGTGGCGGCGGGGTCCGGGAGCGGCGGTTTAGGGGTTAATACATTTATTATTATTAGGAGAGTAAGGGGGGATAGCGGATAGAGGGTTAGACATGTCGGGCTATTTTTGGGAGGCGTGTTAGACAGTACGGGTGATTTTATAACTTTAGTCAGGTTTTGTAGGCGCCGGCAGTTTCTAAAGTGCCGTAAGTCACTGGCGACTCCAGAAATTTGTGCTTACGCAGATTTCTGGACATCGCTGGTTTGTCAGACTTACGGCACTTTAGCCTCTGACGGCGCCGTATATAGGATAGCTCGAGTTGCGAGCTGAAACTGCGGGCGGCGGGGGTTCCCTCGCTTGCACCGCAAACTACGATATTTATCGGATCGCGCCCCTGATAAGAAAGATATCAATATCATACAATGACAACAATGAAAGAATGATTATTTTGAACGTGAAATTTTTAACATTTAGATATGTGATTTATATGTACCATGTTGTAATAATTGCTTGAATTTATTTTGTTCTATTTCTACTGTATAAAGCAATTTTTTTTAATCTTTTTTGTATAAGAGATTGCTAGAACTAAAGTGTTCCATTCTTATATATGTTACAGTAATACTGAAACCAATGAAACCACTATGTAGTTTTTAAATGATACAATTTTAATAATTGCCTACATAAATTGTTTTTTTAGATACTTTCAAATCCTTATTCTCATGGCATCTTAAAAGGCAACAATTAAACATCCAATCCAATTCATGGTTTATGAAATTGTTGTAAAAATAGCATTGCCCATTTTTCTCTCAAGTATGACCCCTGCTGAGGCTGCTTACAGTGTTGTATAGCTACTTCTTAAGATGTTTTTATCTCTTTTTAATATAACAACTTACAGAAAATCCTATCACATGCTGACTCAAAAGGCTTTTTTTTCCATTCTTCTTTAGAAGTAAATATTTCACCCTTTCAAGTAAAAAAAGTAAAGACTAAGAAAGTTAAGGTTTACTGCAAACAGTCTCTTGAGAGCTTTTAAAAATGCTTTCAAGCATAAATATTTAATCTCATCAATCCCCTCAGTGTGAATTTTTCAAGAATTAAATTTAATGTAACCCTGATATGTGATCAATGACCTCTTGGGATCAAAGATGCACTAAGTATGCATTAAAAGTAAGTGATGGTTTTTAAGTGATCTCTTTGACAATTATATCTTGTCAATCAAGTAAAATGAACAGTTTAATGAAGCATTTCCAACGACCAAAAAATGTAATGGAGTCATGTAGATAATTTGGGATGATCATTGCCCTCTGTGGTCACCTTGTTTTTGAGATCTTTGGGAATTTGAAAAGCTAAAGAAAATGTGAATACATATTTTAGGGCATGCCATTAGTTTTCTCAAATAGATAAATCTGAAAACCAAGGGACCTTCTTGAGAGCTGTGTGAAAAACACTTCCTATTGTTCTAACATTGAAAAGACACAAATAGTGAACACACATATCCAAGGATAGTTAATTTCTAATGGTGAAGATTTTATGATACTCAAGAGTAGTTATTTGGGAGGGAAATTTTAATTCAAACTACTGCCATAATTAGATATTCTCAGTTCTATATCATTGGCTTGTAACTTTAGCCTCTCAGTAGCACTGTTAACTGTATAACATGAGTTTACAAATTCAGCTTAACCTTATTTCAGGTCTTTATTGATATTCAATTCATAATTGTTTGCTATATCTATATGCTTTTGGATTAAACCAAATGTAAATGTGTTTATTCTTGGTCTGCACCTGTTAGCAAAAATATATGGGTGTGAGAAGCATCTATTAAAGACAGATCCAGAAACTGTACCTGTTAGGTGTATGAAGCATTAATCAAAAGCAGATCCAGCAGATGTTCGTCTGGTCATCTCTATTCTTCCCAAATTCTAACATCTTGGCAAATTAGATGAGAATGTTAGGGGGGGGGGGGACAAGCAAGGTTTAAAGGGACAGTATACACTCATTTTCATATAACTGCATGTAATAGACACTACTATAAAGAATAAGATGCACAGATACCGATTTAAAAATCCAGTATAAAACTGTTTAAAAACTTACTTAGAAGCTGTCAGTTTAGCTCTGTTGAAAAGGTAGGTGGAAAGCCCACTGCAAGTGAGAAATAAGACACTCCCCCCTCCCCCTTCTTTTTCATATGAAAAGACCCTTTACACAAACAGGAGCAAGCTGGAATAGGTAGCTGACTATTCCCATAAAAATTTGGGGCTTGGTTAGGAGTCTGAAAATCAGAGCAATGTTATTTAAAAATAAGCAAAACTATACATTTTTTTAAAAACAAAACTTTATGGGTTATATAAATAGATCATATACAAAACATTTATGCAAAGAAAACATGGGTGTTTATCTTTCTATGCAGTGTTTAGAAATGAATAGTTGTTCTTGGGAAGGTTGCTGTATATGCATTATACAGTAAAAACTTCTTACAACCCCTACTTTAGTCACATGTTTTGGTTAGGGATTTTTATTTAAGAAAACTGTACATATTAATCATACAATTTCTATTCAGAAGTCCCCCATCCCCCAAAAATACTATTTTTAGCAAGAACACAAACACTATACTACACATAATGAATGGCACAACAATTTGCAATGTTTAAATACTTTCTATGAAAGTAAAAAATAGATTCCAAAAAGTGTATTCAGTGAGATAACACATTATTTTAATATATATTGCGCAATAAATAGAAATTTTTCCTAAATTATTATTGAGGAAACAATAAGGATGTTTGCTGTGAAAATAATGTTATCAACAATAAAACAATGAACACATAGCATAAAACAAATGTGGATAAATTAGGTTAGAAGTGTTTGCATGTTTTTACTTTTTCAACCTAATTGAAGGATGTTAGCCTAGATTTCAATGCATCAGCTTTTTTAGTCCTAACTGTTAAGATAACCCTATGGCCATCATCATAAATATACTAAGTGCTGCTTTCAGGACTTAAAAGAAATTACACAAAGCCAAAAGGGTTAATGCACCCCTATAAACCATTTACAAACATGGAGGAAAACCTCTGTCATTAAACATCTAGTCCCATCAATGCAACAGACATAGACTGGCCTTTGCAAAGTTAATGGAAGACTTAAAACTCACCCACCAATGCTGAAATCATCTGTGTTTAAATCATTGACCAGTTAGACTCTATGAGGCCTATTTATCAAAGCGTCAACTGAAAATACGTTGGAATTCCACGTGGTAATTGTTTACGAGATTGATCCGCCGTAGTTATCATAGCGTCAAGATCGTCAAATGTTGAAATTTGTGACGTAACATACGATCCTGCGAACTCAATCACACATTGATGTGAGTTTAAAACCTGTGGAATTCGTTCGGAATCGTGTTCATTCGCCCTCCTATTCAACACTATTTGAAGCTCTCACGAAGTTATCAAAATTTCTATAGTTACGCTTGCGTGTTTTCAGACTCATCGTACCTGGTTTTCAATCCACCACCCTTCAGGTTGCGGATGCCATAGAACTCAATTGGAGTCTGAAAACACAGAAAGCTTATGTTTGATGCTGCAAGAGAATGACGTATATTACATAATAAAAGTAAATTAGAAACTTTATTAAAATTGTATACCCTTTCTAAATCAAAAAATATTATTGCTACACATTTGGTGCACTAGTAGATGTAGGGATAAAAATTAAAAATACATTATGATACAACTTTGTCTCTTATTACAAATCAAGGGGACAATATTATTTCTACATATTTGTTGCAAAAGTTTTGCCCAAAAATGTTCGCACTAATAAATACAGAGATAAAAATGAAATAAATACACAACATAATATAGCTAACTTCCTTTTTATTTTTTGGAAAAATCTATATGCACCATGTTTAAGCCATGTAATACAAGTCACACTACACTTCGCGCCATATTTGACACAACACTTTTCCCACAAATTATGACGCAAATTCCTAAATAACCCACACACTAGAGAATTTTTCCACCACTTTTGATTGGAATATACATAATCACATGATTTCTGACGACATCAGCCAATCTGATTTAAATACACATTATAAACTATCACTAACTAATCAAATTGCTCGACACTTGTGTCATTGATCACTCATCATAACTTGTAAGTGCCATTTGTTACATTGTGTATTATACTTTGAAAGTATGTATATGTGAAATTAGTATTAAAGATAAACATTGATGCTGGCATTAGGACACACATATTTTAGACAAGGATTTTAACATTCGAATTGATGTTTGATTCAATATAATCTTAATATGGTAGCTCAAAGTGATAGCCCGCCTAACTTTAAACTGTCATGAATCAGATACAGCAGAAATTAAAATCACCTCTTTACTGGCATGCTATTTTCAGTGTATTTCTTCCTTATCTTGAATTTCTTTTTCAGTAAGAAATTTCATCTTATATGTCAGCCCATTTTATAACACCTGTGAAGGGGTGTTTTTTAAAAATAGATTGCAATCAGGAGGGGTTAGACAGGTGCAGAGAGAAACCTGGCCTAGCTCTTAAAGGAACAGGAAACCCCAAATATTATTTCATGATTTGGATAGAACATACAATTTTAAACAACTTTACAATTTACTTCTATTATAAAATGTGCTTCATTCTCTTGTTATCCTTTGCTGAAGGAACATCATTGCACTACAGGCAGCTAGCTGAACACATCTATTTAGCCAATCACAAGAGACAAATGTGTGCAGGCACCTATTAGCAGCTAGCTCCCACTAGTGCAACTTAAAATGTTACTTTCCTATCCCTTTAAAATACCCATAGATTGCAAATAAATACATATGATACTCTGATTACTTGTTATATTTGCAATTACTCCTGCTCAGAATAATAATACATTTACAATATATACATATAGTGGTATATATAAACACAAAGCTATTACAGACAACATTGTTTAGAACAAAAAAAGGAACTTAGGGACATGTAAATATGTTTGCAAAAGATTTCTGACATAACACACACACATATATATATATATATATATATATATATATATATATACATATATATATATATATATATATATATATATATATATATATATATATATATATATATGTGTGTATGTATATGTGTGTGTGTATACATACTAAAATATGTATGTCCAATATTAAAAATAATTAGAATAATTCACTCTCCACTTTGCACCAAATATGTCGCTACTTGCTATATTCGCAATCAGTCCTGCTCAGAAAAAGAATACATTTACACTATATACAATAATGTGCTAAAGAGAAATGTGCTTGTTCGTGGACAGTAATGAAATGGTATAAATAAAGTTGGGAAAAACCTGAATAGCCACGTCATCGATGACAGTTAGTTAACACCAGTCCGATGCTCTTCGCACCATACTTGACGCGCGTGTTTTTGATGGCTTTTTTGATAAATAAGGAGATCGTATTCAGATCCGCAGCCGCGTATTGACGTTCGCAAATGCAACCTAGTTGACGCTTTGATAAATATCCCCCTTTAACTGTGTATCACCAAGATTACAAGTTGTGCGTAAATAATGCAAAAAAATGAGCGGTATCACACTCTCCATAGCGCTGCTATTACAAGTAATATACTTGCATTATAGCTATACCGCCACAACTTGTAATATGGGAGACCTGCCATTCCACACTCAATGGCCAATTTTTCAGCGGTATAGCCGTACCGCATCATACCGCAAGACTTGTAATCTAGGTGTAAGTGAGGTATGGGGAATCCTTTGGTGGCTTCACAAAATTTTGCCCCAGGACTAAAATAAGTAACATCTTTACTCGTACAAATGAAAGAGCTGTTCTTCTGGTGGGATGATGTCAGCTATGGGTAGTGGCTGGATTTTGGATAGGAGATGGCAACATCAGAGCATAAACTGGTTAATAATCCACATCAAAACAAGAAGCATAGCTCGCCATCATTAAATACTTTTTTATAGAAAGTATTAGTTAAAATTCCAGAGAGACTCACATAGATTAGGGCTAAGGACAAGACTGGCTTACGTTTTTTGGCTGTAGGGACCTAATCATAGCCATACATTTTAATCATTACACCTGCTTTTAAAATAAGTAAAAGTGCATAATTAGCTGACAAACAAAAAATCCCTACCCCTGCCTCTTAAAGTGTACATCCCACATGACTATTAATACAGCAGTGTTCATTGTGAACCCTTATAACAAAAAGAATGAAATAGCATGCTTGTAGTCTTCAATCTTTTATAAGATCCTGCAAATAGAAGTACTGACTTAAAGGGGTTAAGTTTTGTTATTACTTACAGTGCCCAATATTATGAGATCTGTACAATTGTGAGTGAACATTTCCCCCTCCTTTTGACAGATGAAAAACTACAGAAAGTAGTGGAAGAGGGTCTTAGATGTTCTTATAAAGTGTAAGACCATACGTAATATAGGGTCATCGTCCCAATTGAGACACTTAGCATTGGTTATGAATGTATAGTAAATGTATTGTAGATTTAGATTTGAAAGTCTTTCCAATTTAAATCTTCAATACATTTTCCATACACTACTGGTCAATCCTAATAAGATTCCATTGGACTGGGGAATAGTCTTAGAAGGTGTTTTTTTAGAATGATTGGAGAGTCAATGCCTGAAAAGTAAGAAATATTATGCGCCTTCATTTCATCATTAATTTAGCAGACTGTCTACGTACTGTGTTTTACCTGGACTGACCTGGATTTTTGTGTATGTATGTGTGTATATATTTATTTATATTTATTTATATTTATTTTTTAAACATTTTTTTGTAAGGACATATACTATTTAGAATTGCTTCTCTTCTTTTGGACACACTATTTGGGACTAAGACCCTTTTAGATTTTATTCATAACCCAATATCGATATTATTTATTTTCAATATTACTACACTTTTTGTATTCTCATGTTTTTCCTTTTTTTTATATATATATTAGCGTTTATATGCAATTATAAAAAGGGTATTATTGAATGATTTTTTTCTATTATACTATTTTTTTTAATTTATTGAGTTTATTAAACCTGTAATTCTGCTTTTAATGTAATACGTTTGTTAAATCTGTAAATCTGCTTTTATTTGTTATAGTATTATTCTAGTGCATATCACACTTAAGTCATTTTGGGCACTCCCTTTAAGACTATAGTGTCTGTTTACATTTCAGATTAGATTAGGAAATCTCTTTTTGGTTAGCTTTTGTGGCTATACACTTTAGCGCTGTAATATTCCACTCATTATACAATGGGTATTGAAAATAATCACCCCACTTGAAAATAATCACATTTTGTTGCTTTGCAGCCTGAAATAAAGACATACACAGTTTTTGTTTATCCAGTTGTAATTACTCAGTGCAATTTATAATATCCAAGTGAAATAAATAACACCAACATGTCAGGAAAAAATAAAAACAATTCAAAAACAGAATCACTGAGTTGGAAAAAGGATCACCCCCTTGGGTCAGTATTTTGCTGAACCACCTTTTGCTTTAATTACAGCCTTTAGTTTGTTGGGATATATCTCTACTATCTTTGCACATCTAGACTGTGTGTTATGGCCTATATATATATATATATATATATATATATGCAGCCTCTGTCTCACCTTTGACAGATATTGATATCCAAAATAGAAATGGCTGCAGCACACCAAATGAAGTTTAAAGCATTTTTATTACAAGCAGTGAAATACAGGCAACGTTTCGGGCTTCTGCCTTGGCTTGAGAAAGGGCAGAAGCCCGAAACGTCGCCTGTATTTCACTGCTTGTAATAAAAATGCTTTAAACTTCATTTGGTGTGCTGCAGCCATTTCTATTTTGGATATATATATATATATATATATATATATATATATATATATATATATATATATATATATTTATTTATCAACTGTGATGAAGACCAAATGTGCTATATATGAGAATTTAATGTACTAGCTTTACAGTGAGACCAATAGATATGATTTTAAAATAATCCTAAAGGACAATTTTCCATACTGTTCCTTAGATAATCAAATAACATTGTAGACATTGGTGACCATCAGAGATACCCCTTCAATATTTTGTGATTCTAGACATATAACTAGAACAGCTATAGAACATTTAGCAAAATATGGTAAAATGATTGAGATGGTCAGTAAATCTTGTTGATCACAACTCATTTGGGAGGTTTGTTGATTATAGGTTGCAGGCTTTTTTTGTAGGATCTTCTGTGTGTGCAGAAAAGTATTTGCGAGGAGTCATTTTGTTGTACAACGTTTAAAAGGACAGTCAAGTCCAAATTGTTTTTTCATGTTTCAAATAGGGCATGTAATTTTAAACAACTTTCTAATTTACTTTTATCACCAATTTTGCTTTGTTCTCTTGGTATTCTGAGTTGAAAGCTAAACCTAGGAAGGCTCATATGAAAATTTCTCAGCCCTTGAAGGCCACCTCTAATCACATGCTTTTGTATTTGCTTTTTACAACAGGGCAGAGCTAGTTCAGGTAAATCATATAGATAATATTGTGAGCACGCCCGTGGATTGTGGCAGACACTACACTAATTGGATAAAATAAAAGTTAATAGATAATAAATAAAATGTCATGTGATCAGGGGGCTGTCAGAAGATGCTTAGATACAAGGTAATCACATAGCTAAAAAGTATATTAATATAACCGTGTTGGCTGTGCAAAACTGGGAATGGGTAATAAAGGGATTATCTATCTTTTAAAACAGCAACAATTCTGGTGTTGACTGTCCCTTTAAGTGTCATGGTAGACCAGGGTGTTGTCTGTCACAGTGTTTCTTACATGATGGTCTCAAGACATTAGTTTTTATGCAACCTCAAACATGTCCCTGTTTACTCATATAAAAAAAATACAAAATATGTATTCTTAAACTGACAACTCTAATTATGTTGCATACTCTATTGAACTTTGTATAATGAGTAAGATAATCACTTTAGACTTTGTATTTTATGTTCATAAACATATTTAATTAATCTAAACCCTAATCTGTTTATAATTTGTGTAGGTATAGATAAAAAGGTTAAAAAAAAATCTCACATTCATCTTCTTTATCTTCTTTTTATTTTAAGGATAATCAAATCATGACAAAGTAAACATTAAAGTATATTCCATAAATTCAAATCATTTTCCATTTCATCAACAACAAAACATTATTTAATGTTGATTCCATCATTTAAAGATACAGTAATTAATTAAAAATCTCACATTCATATAAGGAATATATGACTAATGACAAAATATGATAATAGTCAATTCATGTATAATAAAGCACCAAAAGTATCTTCTAAATTAATTGTATATTAATCAATAAAGTATTAAAAAGCTCCTCTGAGTGGTATTGAATAGCATTGCTTTCACAGAACTAATATTTTACTGCTCTACAGAGGAAACCAAAGTAGAATCAAGGCATATTGCATTTAAGTGCTAAAATGCTCTCTGGGGATTAGCTTTAGATGCAGACAAAAGTGAGCCAGCTTTAGGTAAATAAATATATGAGGGGGACCAAGATGCATTTGTAGAATAGCTGGTTCTCTGACTGGAAACTGAACAGTTTAAGTAACAAAAAATACACACTACAATATTCTAAGATACAAATTCAGCTTTAGAAAACATGAGCTCTTGTCTTATAGTTGCCCCTTGTATGTATAACTGCGTAAATGTCAGTAGTAGTAATATAAAAATAATAATATTGATAATAACAAAAACAATAGTGATAATAATAATAATAATAATAAAAAAAACTTTTTTTGTATTATTATTATTATTTTTATTATAATATTAATCAGCTAGATTCAGAGTTTTGCGGTAAGAGGGGTGTGGTGCTAATTTGCACGTTATTGTCACCCCTGACTTTCCTACAGCGCTGGTATTACAGGTTTTCATAAACCCGGCGTTATTGGGCAAGAAGTGAGCATAGAGCTAAATTGTGCTCCATACCGCACTCCAATACCAGCGCTGCTGAAAGCCGCGGTGAGCTGGTTTTACGTGCTCGTGCACAATTTCCTCATAGACATCAATGGGGAGAGCCGGCTGAAAAAAAGTCTAACACCTGCAAAAAAGCAGTGTAAAGCTCCGTAACGCAGCCCCATTGATTCCTCTGGGGAAACAAAGTTTATGTTTACACCTAACACCCTAATATGAACCCCGAGTCTAAACACCCCTAATTTTACACTTATTAACCCCTAATCTGCCGCTCCCGACATCGCCGACACCTACATTATATTTATTAACCCCTAATCTGCCCCCCCCGATATCGCCGACAACTACATTATACTTATTAAACCCTAATCTGCTGCCCCCAACATCGCCGACACCTACATTATATTTATTAACCTCTACAGGGAGTGCAGAATTATTAGGCAAGTTGTATTTTTGAGGATTAATTTTATTATTGAACAACAACCATGTTCTCAATGAACCCAAAAAACTCATTAATATCAAAGCTGAATAGTTTTGGAAGTAGTTTTTAGTTTGTTTTTAGTTATAGCTATTTTAGGGGGATATCTGTGTGTGCAGGTGACTATTACTGTGCATAGTTATTAGGCAACTTAACAAAAAACAAATATATACCCATTTCAATTATTTATTTTTACTAGTGAAACCAATATAACATCTCAACATTCACAAATATACATTTCTGACATTCAAAAACAAAACAAAAACAAATCAGTGACCAATATATCCACCTTTCTTTGCAAGGACACTCAAAAGCCTGCCATCCATGGATTCTGTCAGTGTTTTGATCTGTTCACCATCAACATTGCGTGCAGCAGCAACCACAGCCTCCCAGACACTGTTCAGAGAGGTGTACTGTTTTCCCTCCTTGTAAATCTCACATTTGATGATGGACCACAGGTTCTCAATGGGGTTCTGATCAGGTGAACAAGGAGGCCATGTCATTAGATTTTCTTCTTTTATACCCTTTCTTGCCAGCCACGCTGTGGAGTACTTGGACGCGTGTGATGGAGCATTGTCCTGCATGAAAATCATGTTTTTCTTGAAGGATGCAGGCTTCTTCCTGTACCACTGATTGAAGAAGGTGTCTTCCAGAAACTGTCAGTAGGACTGGGAGTTGAGCTTGACTCCATCCTCAACCCGAAAAGGCCCCACAAGCTCATCTTTGATGATACCAGCCCAAACCAGTACTCCACCTCCACCTTGCTGGCGGGAGTCGGACTGGAGCTCTCTGCCCTTTACCAATCCAGCCACGGGCCCATCCATCTGGCCCATCAAGACTCACTCTCATTTCATCAGTCCATAAAACCTTAGAAAAATCAGTCTTGAGATATTTCTTGGCCCAGTCTTGATGTTTCAGCTTGTGTGTCTTGTTCAGTGGTGGTCGTCTTTCAGCCTTTCTTACCTTGGCCATGTCTCTGAGTATTGCACACCTTGTGCTTTTGGGCACTCCAGTGATGTTGCAGCTCTGAAATATGGCCAAACTGGTGGCAAGTGGCATCTTGACAGCTGCACGCTTGACTTTTCTCAGTTCATGGGCAGTTATTTTGCGCCTTGGTTTTTCCACACGCTTCTTTGCGACCCTGTTGACTATTGTGAATGAAACGCTTGATTGTTCGATGATCACGCTTCAGAAGCTTTGCAATTTTAAGAGTGCTGCATCCCTCTGCAAGATATCTCACTATTTTTGACTTTTCTGAGCCTGTCAAGTCCTTCTTTTGACCCATTTTGCCAAAGGAAAGGAAGTTGCCTAATAATTATGCACACCTGATATAGGGTGTTGATGTCATTAGACCACACCCCTTCTCATTACAGAGATGCACATCACCTAATATGCTTAATTGGTAGTAGGCTTTCGAGCCTATACAGCTTGGAGTAAGACAACATGCATAAAGAGGATGATGTGGTCAAAATACTAATTTGCCTAATAATTCTGCACACAGTGGCCTAGATTTGGAGTTTTGTCGGTAACGACCCGAAAAACTAACGCCGGCTTTTTTCTGGCCGCACCATAAAAATAACTCTGGTATCGAGAGTCCACATAAAGGCTGCGTTAGGCTCCAAAAAAGGAGCGTAGAGCATTTTTAACGCAGCTTCAACTCTCGATACCAGAGTTGCTTACGGACGCGGCCAGCCTCAAAAACGTGCTCGTGCACGATTCCCCCATAGGAAACAATGGGGCTGTTTGAGCTGTAAAAAAAACCAAACACCTGCAAAAAAGCCGCGTTCAGCTCCTAACGCAGCCCCATTGTTTGCTATGCGGTAACCCTTCCTACGTCTGCACTTAACACTCTAACATGTACCCCGAGTCTAAACAACCCTAACCTTACACTTATTAACCCCTAATCTGCCGCCCCCGCTATCGCTGACCCCTGCATATTATTATTAACCCCTAATCTGCCGCTCCGTAAACCGCCGCTAATTACATTATCCCTATGTACCCCTAATCTGCTGCCCTAACATCGCCGACCCCTATATTATATTTATTAACCCCTAATCTGCCACCCACAACGTCGCCTCCACCTGCCTACACTTATTAACCCCTAATCTGCCGACCGGACCTGAGCGCTACTATAATAAAGTTATTAACCCCTAATTCGCCTCACTAACCCTATAATAAATAGTATTAACCCCTAATCTGCCCTCCCTAACATCGCCGACACCTAACTTCAATTATTAGCCCCTAATCTGCCGACCGGAGCTCACCGCTATTCTAATAAATGTATTAACCCCTAAAGCTAAGTCTAACCCTAACACTAACACCCCCCTAAGTTAAATATAATTTACATCTAACTAAATTAATTAACTCTTATTAAATAAATTATTCCTATTTAAAGCTAAATACTTACCTGTAAAATAAATCCTAATATAGCTACAATATAAATTATAATTATATTATAGCTATTTTAGGATTAATATTTATTTTACAGGTAACTTTGCATTTATTTTAACCAGGTACAATAGCTATTAAATAGTTAAGAACTATTTAATAGCTAAATAGTTAAAATAATTACAAATTTACCTGTAAAAGAAATCCTAACCTAAGTTACAAATAAACCTAACACTAGACTATCAATAAATTAATTAAATAAACTACCTACAATTACCTACAATTAACCTAACACTACACTATCAATAAATTAATTAAATACAATTGCTACAAATAAATACAATTAAATAAACTAGCTAAAGTACAAAAAATAAAAAAGAACTAAGTTACAAAAAATAAAAAAATATTTACAAACATAAGAAAAATATTACAACAATTTTAAACTAATTACACCTACTCTAAGCCCCCTAATAAAATAACAAAGCCCCCAAAATAAAAAAATGCCCTACCCTATTCTAAATTACTAAAGTTTAAAGCTCTTTTACCTTACCAGCCCTGAACAGGGCCCTTTGCGGGGCATGCCCCAAGAAATACAGCTCTTTTGCCTGTAAAAAAAAACATACAATACCCAAGCCCCCCAACATTACAACCCACCACCCACATACCCCTAATCTAACCCAAACCCCCCTTAAATAAACCTAACACTAAGCCCCTGAAGATCATCCTACCTTGTCTTCACCATACCAGGTTCACCGATCGGTCCAGAAGAGCTCCTCCGATGTCCTGATCCAAGCCCAAGCGGGGGGCTGAAGAGGTCCATGATCCGGCTGAAGTCTTCATCCAAGCGGGCCAGAAGAGGTCTTCCATCCGAATGAAGTCTTCATCCAAGCGGCATCCATCCGGAGCGAAGCGGCAGCATCCTGAAGACCTCCACCGCGGAACATCCATCCTGGCCGATGACTGAACGACGAATGACGGTTCCTTTAAATGATGTCATCCAAGATGGCGTCCCTCAAATTCCGATTGGCTGATAGGATTCTATCAGCCAATCGGAATTAAGGTAGGAATATTCTGATTGGCTGATGGAATCAGCCAATCAGAATCAAGATCAATCCGATTGGCTGATCCAATCAGCCAATCAGATTGAGCTTGCATTCTATTGGCTGATCGGAACAGCCAATAGAATGCGAGCTCAATCTGATTGGCTGATCGGATCAGCCAATCGGATTGAACTTGATTCTGATTGGCTGATTCCATCAGCCAATCAGAATATTCCTACCTTAATTCCGATTGGCTGATAGAATCCTATCAGCCAATCGGAATTCGAGGGACGCCATCTTGGATGACGTCATTTAAAGGAACCGTCATTCGTCGTTCAGTCGTCGGCCAGGATGGATGTTCCGCGGTGGAGGTCTTCAGGATGCTGCCGCTTCGCTCCGGATGGATGCCGCTTGGATGAAGACTTCAATCGGATGGAAGACCTCTTCTGGCCCGCTTGGATGAAGACTTCAGCCGGATCATGGACCTCTTCAGCCCCCCGCTTGGGCTTGGATCAGGACATCGGAGGAGCTCTTCTGGACCGATCGGTGAACCTGGTATGGTGAAGACAAGGTAGGATGATCTTCAGGGGCTTAGTGTTAGGTTTATTTAAGGGGGGTTTGGGTTAGATTAGGGGTATGTGGGTGGTGGGTTGTAATGTTGGGGGGCTTGGGTATTGTATGTTTTTTTTTACAGGCAAAAGAGCTGTATTTCTTGGGGCATGCCCCGCAAAGGGCCCTGTTCAGGGCTGGTAAGGTAAAAGAGCTTTGAACTTTAGTAATTTAGAATAGGGTAGGGCATTTTTTTATTTTGGGGGGCTTTGTTATTTTATTAGGGGGCTTAGAGTAGGTGTAATTAGTTTAAAATTGTTGTAATATTTTTCTTATGTTTGTAAATATTTTTTTATTTTTTGTAACTTAGTTCTTTTTTATTTTTTGTACTTTAGCTAGTTTATTTAATTGTATTTATTTGTAGCAATTGTATTTAATTAATTTATTGATAGTGTAGTGTTAGGTTAATTGTAGGTAATTGTAGGTAGTTTATTTAATTAATTTATTGATAGTGTAGTGTTAGGTTTATTTGTAACTTAGGTTAGGATTTATTTTACAGGTAAATTTGTAATTATTTTAACTATTTTAGCTATTAAATAGTTCTTAACTATTTAATAGCTATTGTACCTGGTTAAAATAAATACAAAGTTACCTGTAAAATAAATATAAATCCTAAAATAGCTATAATATAATTATAATTTATGTTGTAGCTATATTAGGATTTATTTTACAGGTAAGTATTTAGCTTTAAATTGGAATAATTTATTTAATAAGAGTTATTTAATTTCGTTAGATTTAAATTATATTTAACTTAGGGGGGTGATAGTATTAGGGTTAGACTTAGCTTTAGGGGTTAATACATTTATTAGAATAGCGGCGAGATTCGGTCGGCAGATTAGGGGTTAATAATTGAAGTTAGGTGTCGGCGATGTTAGGGAGGGCAGATTAGGGGTTAATACTATTTATGATAGGGTTAGTGAGGCGGATTAGGGGTTAATAACTTTATTATAGTAGCGCTCAGGTCCGGTCAGCAGATTAGGGGTTAATAAGTGTAGGCAGGTGGAGGCGACGTTGTTGGGGGCAGATTAGGGGTTAATAAATATAATATAGGGGTCGGCGGTGTTAGGGGCAGCAGATTAGGGGTACATAAGGATAACGTAGGTGGCGGCGCTTTGCGGTCAGCAGATTAGGGGTTAATAAGTGTAGGCAGGTGGAGGCGACGTTGAGGTGGGCAGATTATGGGTTAATAAATATAATACAGGGGTCGGCGGTGTTAGGGGCAGCAGATTAGGGGTACATAAGGATAACGTAGGTGCGGTCGGCAGATTAGGGGTTAAAAAATTTTTTTCGAGTGTCGGCGATGTGGGGGGACCTCGGTTTAGGGGTACATAGGTAGTTTATGGGTGTTAGTGTACTTTAGAGTACAGTAGTTAAGAGCTTTATAAACCGGCGTTAGCCCAGAAAGCTCTTAACTACTGACTTTTTTCCTGCGGCTGGAGTTTTGTCGTTAGATGTCTAACACTCACTTCAGACACGACTCTAAATACCGGAGTTATAAAAATCCCATTGAAAAGGATACGCAATTTACGTAAGGGGATCTGCGGTATGGAAAAGTCGCGGCTGGAAAGTGAGCGTTAGACCGTATTTTGAGTGACTCCAAATACCGGCGGTAGCCTGAAACCAGCGTTAGGAGCCTCTAACGCTGGTTTTCACGGCTACCGCCAAACTCTAAATCTAGGCCAGTGTAATCTGCCACACCTAACATCGCCGCCACCTACCTACATTTATTAACCCCTAATCTGCCACCCCCAACGTCGCCGCCACTATACTAAAATTTATTAACCCCTAACCCTAACACCCACTAACAAATATAATTAAAATAAATCTAAATAAAAATTCCTATCATTAACTAAATAATTCCTATTTAAAACTAAATACTTACCTGTAAAATAAACCCTAAGATAGCTACAATATAACTAATAGTTACATTGTAGCTAGCTTAGGGTTTATTTATATTTTACAGGCTGTTCCAATCAGCCAATATAATGCGAGCTCAATCCTATTGGCTGATCGGATCAGCCAATAGCATTGAAGCTCAATCCTATTGGCTGATTGCATCAGCCAATAGGATTTTTTCACCTTTAATTCCGATTGGCTGATAAAATTCTATCAGCCAATCGGAATTAAAAGGGACACCATCTTGGATGACGTTATTTAAAGGAACCTTCATTCGTCGTTAGTCATCAGAAGAAGAGGATGCTCTGTGCCGGATGTCTTGAAGATGGAGCTGCTCCGCGTCGGAAGGATAAAGATAGAAGATGCCGTCTGGATGAAGACTTCTGTCCGTCTAGAGGACCACTTCTGCCGGCTTGGATGAAGACTTCTCCTGGCTTCATTGAGGATGGCTGTCCGGTCTTCAAAACTGTAAGTTTTTTTAAGGGTTTATTGGGTGGGTTTTATTTTTAGGTTAGGGTTTGGGCAGAAAAAGAGCTAAAAGCCTTTTTAAGGGCAATGCCCATCTAAATGCCCTTTTCAGGGCAATGGGGAGCTTAAGTTTTTTTAGTTAGGATTTTATTTGGGGAGTTGGTTGTGTGGGTGGTGGGTTTTACTGTTGGGGGGTTGTTTGTATTTTTTTTTACAGGTAAAAGAGATGATTTCTTTGGGGCAATGCCCCGCAAAAGGCCCTTTTAAGGGCTATTGGTAGTTTAGTTTAGGCTAGGGTTTTTTTTTATTTTTGGGGGGTGCTTTTTTTATTTTGATAGGGCTATTAGATTAGGTGTAATTAGTTTAAATATCTGATAATTTCTTTTTTTATTTTGTGTAATTTAGTGTTTGTTTTTTGTAATTTAGGTAATTGTATTTAATTAATTTAATTTATTTAATTGCAGTGTAAGGTTAGGTGTTAGTGTAAGACAGGTTAGGCTTTATTATAAAGGTAAATTTGTATTGATTTTAACTAGGTAGTTAGTGAATAGTTAGTTTCTACCTAGTTAAAATAAATACAAACTTGCCTGTGAAATAAAAATAAACCCAAGCTAGCTACAATGTAACTATTGGTTATATTGTAGCTAGCTTAGGGTTTATTTTATAGGTAAGTATTTAGATTTAAATAGGAATTATTTAGGTAATGATAGTAGGTTTTATTTAGATTTATTTTAATTATATTAAAGTTAGGGGGTGTTAGGGTTAGACTTAGGTTTAGGGGTTAATAAATTAAGTATAGTGGTGGCAACGTTGGGGGCGGCAGATTAGGGGTTAATAAATGTAGGTAGGTGGTGGCGATGTTAGGGGTGGCAGATTAGGGGTTAATAATATTTAACTAATGTTTGCAAGGCGGGAGTGCGGCAGTTTAGGGGTTAATATGTTTATTATAGTGGTGGCGATGTTGTGAGCGACAGATTAGGGGTTAATTTTATTTTAGTGTTTGCGATGCGGGAGGGCCTCGGTTTAGGGGTTAATAGGTAGTTTATGGGTGTTAGTGTATTTTTAGCAGTTTAGTTATGAGTTTTATGCTACAGCTTTGTAACGTAAAACTAATAACTACTGACTTTAGATTGCTTTACGAATCTTGCGGGATAGGCTGTACCGCTCACTTTTTAGCCTCCCAGAAAAAGCTTGTAATACCGGCGCTATGGAAGTCCCATTGAAAAAAGACTTTACGCAAATTGCTTAAGTTAATTTGCGGTACGGCCAAAAAAAGTGTGTTGTGCCCCTAAATCTGCAAGACTCGTAATACCAGCGGTAGTGAAAAAGCAAAGTTATTAGCCTTAACGTTGCTTTTTCAATCATACCTCAAAACTCGTAATCTAGCAGAATAATAATAATAACAACAATAGTGGTAATTTTATTATTATTATTATTTTTATTATATTAATATTATAATTAATAATAATATTTATGATGATAATACAAAAAATATTTTGGCATCTCCAGTTTTGTCATAGAAAGGTTATATAATTATTTTATATGTTCAAACTAGGCAAAGCTATGAAGTGTTACATATGTATATGTATAAAGGAATGCTGCAAATTCAGGCTACAGCATTTTTGTCTAAATTAATTTACTGTGAATGTCATAATATTTTGCTTTATTTATTTGATAATGAATACAAATAAAATTAAGATTAAGAAAAAAATGATAAACACATTTCCTCAGTATCACTTATTTTTCAGTTTTAGTGTTTTGATTTAGTTTCAATAAAACCGAACAGCACAGATTTCTCACTGTCAACACCGTGTGCATTATGTATTTAATGAGCGGGTAATCCTATTTTCAATTGCTTTACCATACGCAAATATTGCCTGCAACTTTGTCTTATGCAGACCATTCCAAATGCCAATTGTGAAGCAGGAGACCACTCTAATTTGGGTAAAATAAGAAGGAGGCATCATCACAGCTGTTGACAGCACAGACGTTGTGTGAAATGGGTTTAACATGCAGCCTAGTTATCAGTGGGGTGGCCATGTATGATTCAATCTGCATTCAAAAATAAAAAGCTTTCATAGCCACACCAGCTATCACCTCTTACAAACTCTAAGTACCCTTTTGACTGCTATTGCTTTGCTGAAAATAACACATTTAGTCATTTGTCATAATTATAAGAGTACCAACGACATGGAATTCAGTCCCGCCTTTTAATGCTGCCAAGACTGTTATAATACAGTCAGCAGGGGACTGCTGCTGTGAGCAAATCACAACTGCAGTGCCAGTTAAATTCCAACCGAAAGGTC